>NW_024070201.1:38212169-38348491 GCF_014754425.2 Oryx dammah | reverse complement strand
AAAGTCTGACACTGTTTCCACTGTTTTCCATCTATTTCCCATGAAGTGATGGGACCAGATGCCATGATCTTAGTTTTTTGAATGTTGAGCTTTAAGCCAACTTTTTCACCCTTCTCTTTCACTTTCATCAAGAGGCTTTTGAGTTCCTCTTCACTTTCTGCCATAAGGGTGGTGTCATCTGCGTATCTGAGGTTATTGATATTTCTCCCGGCAATCTTGATTCCAGCTTGTGTTTCTTCCAGCCCAGCGTTTCTCATGATATACTCTGCATATAAGTTAAATAAGCAGGGTGACAATATACAGCCTTGATGTACTCCTTTTCCTATTTGGAACCAGTCTGTTGTTCCATGTCCAGTTCTAACTGTTGCTTCCTGGCCTGCATACAGATTTCTCAAGAGGCATGTCAGGTGGTCTGGTATTTCCATCTCTCTCAGAATTTTCCACAGTTTATTGTGATCCACACAGTCAAAGGCTTTGGCGTAGTCAATACAGTAGAAATAGATGTTTTTCTGGAACTCTCTTGCTTTTTCGATGATCCAGCGGATGTTGGCAATTTGACCTCTGGTTCCTCTGCCTTTTCTAAAACCAGCTTGAACATCAGGGAGTTCACGGTTCACGTATTGCTGAAGCCTGGCTTGGAGAATTTTGAGCATTACTTTACTAGCGTGTGAGATAAGTGCAATTGTGCAGTAGTTTGAGCATTCTTTGGCTTTGCCTTTCTTTGCTGCCAAGGTGGAGAACACCAAAAAAATTGCAGAGAATAACTGTGCTCACTAGAAATTTGACTGTCTTCACAAAAGCTGCCTAAAACTCTTTCTATGCTGTGCTCAGTCTATACTATGAAAGCGCATTTCTGATGCATTCTAGATATTTGTAATGGGTTGTTTACTGCAGCTACAAAATTGTGTTCCCTTTTGTTTGATCAAAAGAAGTTACTTTTAAGTAGTTCACACTTTGTTACGAAATCTATAAAAATAAAGCATGGTGATAATCACTATTAACCCCATGAGTTCCATCAGAGAAATAGGCAAGATTCTGTGTTACTCATTGTGGGGAATACAAAGATGAATAAGGACAAAGCAAAATGACCTGGTTTTGTTTTGGAGGAGACAAATGTGGCACTGTAGAAAGATTATGGAATTTTGCATCAAATAGACCTAGATTTCAACCCCACTTCTGCCACCTAACAGATATGTGATTTGGGGCAAATTACTTGTCTCATTGAGCCCCAATTTTCTCTTCTACAAAATTCAGATGAATAAATGAATAGTTGCATAGAGTTGTTGTAAAGATGGAGTGAAGAACCTCAAAAGAAGTGTTTAATGAAACCCTGACAGAACAATATATGAGTTAGAAAATGTTATTAATACATATCATAAGAAAAGTATTTCCTCACAGCACGAAGAGGTACTATTTGAATAAAAAAATTAAAGCTTGATCTTGTCTTCTGTTTTTAAAGAAGTTAAGAAAGTCTGAGGGAATGTATAAATAGCTATAACAACTTTATCAGTAGCATATGCGTTTTTGGTGTCTATTCCTGTGTATATTCTCAGCAATATATAACTCTAGGCTGTAAACTACGATAATACATTTTTGACTTGGTGCAATTTACTTTTATTTACAGAACTATAAAGTTTCCTGGGTTTATAACTTAGGTAGGCCACAAAGTAGGCAGCTCAGTAAGCTTATGTAGTTTTCAATTAGGTGCAGCACCCTAGGGGCTTTTGTTCTACTGAGTGTCAGTCACTGAAACAGGCTGTAAATCTTCTGAACCATCTTAGCCCACCCTTAAAGCACCAATGGCCACCTCATGCGAAGAGTTGACTCACTGGAAAAGCCCCTGATGCCGGGAGGGATTGGGGGCAGGAGAAGGGGACGACAGAGGATGAGATGGCTGGATGGTATCACCAACTCGGTGTACATGAGTTTACGCGAACTCTGGGAGTTGGTGATGGACAGGGAGGCCTGGCGTGCGGTGGTTCATGGAGTTGCAAATAGTCGGACACAACTGAGCGACTGAATTGAACTGAAAGCACCAATCTGTGAGTTTTATTCAGCGTGCCAGTAACTTCACTCGTTTTAAATTCTCACAATCCTTTTTTTTCCCTTCCTCTAGTTTCTACTTTTTCAATTATAGTTAAATCCCAGTGGATTGTTTATACAGTGGGTGTCCCATGGAGCCTAAGGTTACAGTAATATTATGACAAGTTTTTCTCGCAATTCTTTTATCATTAAAAAAATTGAGATATTTATACATAAAGTGCGTTGGGTGCACAACATCTTAATTGTACGACTCGGAGAATTTTTACCGAGGCATACACCACCTCAGTAACTACCACCCGGATCAAGAGGCAAACGCTCCCAGCTACCCTGAAGGTGCCCTGGGCCCCTTCCATTTCCCCCTCTTCCCTCCGTGAGGTAAACATTACTCTAATTTTTCTCACCATGGATAAGTTTTATATGAAATTATTCTGGAAGAAGTGTTAAGTGGAAATATTTGGCCCACAGTCCCGCGGGGCTGGACGAGACGAACGCTCGGCTCCCTCTCTCTAGAGCACCTCGCGGAGGCTCCAGGGAACCACAGAGCCGCAGCTCGGCTCCCACCAACCCGAACCAGCCTCGCCAAGGCGAGCGCTGGGCCTCACGTAGACAGTGCTGGATCACGCCACAATGGCTACGCGCGGTCCCTCGGACCCGCTTCGCCGCATCTTCCTAGCCTTTCCACCCGGTGCCGCTTCCAGGCGACCGGCAGCCCGGGCGTGGCAGCGGGCAAGACCCGCCGGAACGCTAGCGGCCAGCGGGGGCGCCCGAGCCCGGGATGTGGGGGGCGCGCCCATTGGCTGAACTTGCCCCGCGGGCTGGCCGGCTGCAGAGCCCACCTCCCGCCCTTCTCTCCGCCCTCCCATTGGCCCTTCGCGTCCCCCTCCCGCCCGGATGGAAACGGGGTTGAGGGGGTGGGAGGCCAGAACCCGGAGGAGGGTGAGCGGTCCTCTGGTAAGGGGCGCGGGAGAGCCAATCAGGACAAGACTTGGAGAAAAGGCGCCGCGCCAGCCAGTCACATTCCGAGGTCCGGGTCGGGGCCGGCTGACGCGAGTACGGGCCACAGCCAATGGGCTCGCCACTACCAGTCCGCTCTTCAGCAGCCGGTCGGGGGCGGTGGAAGAGCGAGTGAAGAGAGCGCGACGGCGACGGCGGCTGAGCCCTCGCTGGACGGCCAGGAGGAAAGCGAGGCCAGAGCCTCTGCGACTATGTAAGAGGCGGGAACCCCAGGCGGGAGAGGCGGGCTTGGGGCCCCTCCTCGCCTGGCCCGGGGCGCGGCTCTGGGAGCTGTGGAGTCAGGCCCAGTTGAAGCGGGAGCAGTACCCGCCGCCCCGCCCCCGCCCCAACCCCAACCCCCATCCTCTGCTGCCCGGAGCCGGGGGTGCAAGCTTCTGCTGGATGGTCTCCGCGCGGCTTGCCCGGGCCACCGCCCTCTGGAGGGCCAGGGCCCAGAGCGGAGCCGTAGGGAGGGGCCTGGTTTGCAGACGCGGAGCCTGGGGGCGCCGCCTGGGGCGGGGAAGCTGCGTAGAGGTGGCGAAGGTGGGGCAGGATAGTTAACGGAAGAGCAGGTTTGTGCGCTCGAGGGTGGCAGTGAAAGGAGGCCTGTGATGGAAGGATTCTGGATCTGGGGACGAAGAAAGTGATGGGAATAGGGTGATGCTCAGAAAAGGGAGTCCTCTGAGAAGGTGCGGAGCCAGGGCGCGTGTTTGGCCTCTCGGAAGTCGGCATTGACAGAAACTGGGGGGAAATCAACTGGGAGTGAAGGGAGGAGAGGCTTGGGACACGTGGGTCTGGAGTACGAGGCACTTCCTAAAGCCGGAAGATGACTGAGAGGCGAAGGTTTTAGGTGAGGTGTGGGTGCACGCTATTTGACTAGAAGATGTCAGGAGGCCAGTTAGGAGAAAGTATACAGGCAGCAAAGGAGATAGGTTTATGTGTGGCAGCTGAAGGGTGTAGGTTTATGTGTGGTAGCTGAAGGGTGTGGATCTTTTATGAGTAAGTCAGCAAGAATAACTGTCCATTTGGTCAGGTAGGAGTCAGAAAGCCAGGGCAATAGGTTCATTCACAGCTCAGTTCAGTTCAATTCAGTCTTTAGTCATTCAGTTATTGACGTGTCCGACTCTTTGCGACCCCATGGACTGCAGCATGCCAGGCTTTCCTGTCCATCCCCAACTCCCGGAGCTTACTCAAACACGTGTCCATCGAATCGGTGATGCCATCCAACCATCTCAACTTCTGACGTCCCCTTCTCTTCCCGCCTTCAGTCTTTCCCAACATCAGGGTCTTTTCCAATGAGTCAGTTCTTCGCATCAGGTGGCCAAAGTATTGGAGTTTCAGCTTCAGCATCAGCCCTTTTAGGATTGACTGGTTGGATTTCCTTGCAGTCCAAGAGACTCTCAAGAGTCTTATCCAACAGCACAGTTCAAAAGCATCAGTTCTTTGGCCCTGAGCCTTCTTTATAGTTCAACTCTCACATCCATACATGACTACTGGAAAAACCACAGCTTTGACTAGACGGACCTTTGTTGGCAAAGTAATCTCTCTGCTTTTTAATATGCTGTCTAGGTTGGCCATAGCTTTTTTTCCAAGGAGCAAGTGTCTTTTAATTTCATGGCTGCAGTCACCATCTGCAGTGATTTTGGAGCCCAAGGAAATAAAGTCTCTCACTCTTTCCATCCATTGTTTCCCCATCTATTTGCCATCTATGGCCAAACGCTCAGACTTGTTAACTCTCACCTCTGAGGGTGATTGTCGTCCCCAACCCCCCTCCAACCCCTGTGACACTCATTGTTGTTGATGAACTCATTGTTTTGCCTCAGCAGGAACTCATCCTCCCAGAAGCAATGGCACAATTATTGTTTGCTTTTGATTGGATGACAGGAATCATTTAATCCAATGTGTTGCTTTAAAGAGAACATGAGAGGATACTTAAGAAATTCTGCCATGCAAGGGAGTTTCTCAACTGTTTGTGTAATATAAAAGCAATATAAGATCTCTTACAGTAACCCAATAAGAATGAACATGAATAGTCCTGATGCTGTATAAGAGTCAAGCATTTTGATGTAGAATTTGATTGTGTATCATGGTTGTTGGGAAATTGTTCAGCCTTGGGAAGAGTTTTGTAGTTAGATAGGTTCAAAGTTCTTTTCATTTAGAGGGAAGATTAACTTGATATCATTGCTACTGCCTTACTGTTTAAAGCTTTCGAATTTTTATTTGGGGATATGAGAAGAGAAAAGGTAGTAGAAAATGAAATGGTCCATTAATGCATTTCCATTGGATTTAAGCAGGAGAAGGTGATTACCACTAAGGTGTAATTTATGCTTGAGGGTAGGGCAAAAGGATTATGAAGAATTAAGTACTTCTTTACCAACATAGGGTTTCCCTTGTCCTCAGCTGGTTAAGAATCCGCCTGCAATGTGGGAGACCTGGGTTCGATCCCTGGGTTGGGAAGATCCCCTGGAGAAGGGAAAGGCTACCCACTCCAGTATTCTGACCTGGAGAATGCCATGGACTGTCTATGTATAATTCGTAGGGTTGCAAAGAGTCAGACACAACTCAGCGACTTTTAACTCATTCACTTACCAACATAAAATAATATAGTGTTAAGGACGAAAACCAAAGAGGGCATTTGTTGTATGTTTCTTTATTAACGACATCAACAAAGCATTGTAGGTAATGGACCATTCTTTAGGATGTAGAAATACTTTTGTGGAAGTACTTTCTTGGTAATGCTATTTACTGATCACATTTTACTCTTAGTATAACAGAATACCTAAGTGCTGAGGTGGTGAGGTGACTGGGAGCAGAGGAGTAATCTGAGTGGTGTGGAATTAATCAGGGAAAGTTTCCTGAAAGAGGTGAGTGTTGAGCCATCTTTTGAACTAGGAGTTGGGGTGTGGGCTATTGCAAGACAGGATGATATTCCAGTAGTATGAACATGTTATAAGCAACTTTGGGCAAGAGTGACAAATTAAAAATGGTTTTAAGGAATTAGATTTGATTGAAGATTTAAGGGTGTGGAAATCAACTAAGTCTTGTTATAGCCTAATTGATAAATGATGGTTTTGTATGGTGGCTACAGAGAGAGAACTTAGAATACTTAATGATGGCTTGGAGATGGTAATAAAGAAATGAGTACAAGAATATTTTTTGATAGTTATGGTAAGAAGAATATAGTGAAAGTAAGTTGGATTGTTCACAGTTAGATTTATGTGTTCAAGCTTATATAATAATAAATATTTTTGATTCCTGTGCTAGATTATGTTGATATTAATAGCAAAATTTATTGGGTACTACTATGTGCCAGAAGCTATTTTGAACTTTCCAAGCCTCATCTTCCTTTGATTATCCCTACTTTATAAATGAGAGAACTGAGGTTCAGAGAGATTTAATTTAACCAAAGTCATACAGCTAGTAAGTGGCAGGTCAAGGTTGGCAAAGGCAATAAGTGAATGTGAATTGAACACCTACTTTGTGCCAGGCATTGTGTTAAGTGCTGGAGATTCAAAGTTGGCAAGCAAATTCAAGGTCAGGCCTGGACCATTTTTAGAGATTGTCAGGAGTTAACAGAAAACAGCCAGTGAAGAAATAGAAAAAGATTAGTTGGAGAGACTTTTGTAGACACTGAGGAATATACTGTTTAGGGAAACTTAAGATAGAGTTATACTAAAGAGGAAGTTATCAGTAGCAAAATATGTAGCTGAGAGACTTGGAAGAACAAAGATTGAGAAGAAACCATTGAGTTAAGTAAGGAAAAAACTAGTGTGAATTTAATCTCAAGAAAGCCAAAATAAAGACATTTAGATAAAGGCTGGTAGTTAATTGTGTTTAGTGGAAGTGCTTCTAAAGTTTGGTATGATCACAATTATGGTCAAATTCATAGGAAAGATGTTGGTATGTCCCTTTGTAATATTTTAATTATTGGCTGGTAAGGTGATGGATAATTTAAAAATGCTGATGCTCTTTGTATTTTTCCAAGCTTATAAAAACAAGCATTGTTATTTTTATAATTAGTGGGGGGAAACTGTTCAACTAAAGTGAACTAATGGTGAGGGAATATGTGGGTGGCCTAGTCTATGTTTAGAGAAGGCAATGGCACCCCACTCTATTCTTGCCTGGAGAATCCCAGGGATGGGGGAGCCTGGTGGGCTGCCGTCTATGGGGTTGCACAGAGTTGCACACGACTGAACCGACTTAGCAGTCTGTGTTTGGGATAGGAAGGAAGATAGGCTTGTTTCAGTGTCTGCTGCATATGAGCCACTTTGGTGGGCACAATTCCATCTTGAAAATGAATTATTATTGGAAACAACCTGAAACTGTACATTTGCCTAATCTGAAGGATCCAGTTACTAAAGCACTCTGAATCATAGATATATGGTCTTGGCTTTTCTGAACATTGTCTAATGAATGAACTTAAAGTTGAGAAAACCAGACCTTACAGACCACACACTGAGTCATTTTATCTATCTTTTTGGCCTTCCCTAAACCTACATGTAGCCCTTCCTTGCTCCCACTTGTGGATTTATGGTTCCTTTCTTCAATGGGTTTGTAATAGGCTTAGAGTATAAGTTCAGTATAGCTACATGAAAGTGCTGAGTTTACATATTTTACAAATTTAACCTAAACACTTACAATTTGTCATGTTTTCTGTTCCCAATTTGAAGAAGAAATGAGACACATTTCAAGAAAATTGTTTTTTCTTATCAAATAATCATTCCAAAGCAAATTAGAAATATTTGTCCTAGTATAGATGTATTCCAATCTTGTAAGTCAAGAATGGGATGTAGTTTTTAGTTTAATTTCATTTGGCACATAGGAATTGTAGGAGGAAACTATTTCTTCTATCCACTGTACTATGCTCCTTAAATAAATTATTAATACTACATTTAATTCTCGTGCAGTTCTCTAAGGTGGATATCTCATTTTATGAAGAGAATGAGATTCAGAGAATTTAGTAACTTTCCAAATTCCAGAGAGCTAAGTGGCAGGGCTGAGATTCAAATTTTGCTTTTCTGGTCCCATAGCTCATGCATATGAGATGTATGGCTAGAAGGACTTGTTTATTAGTACATATGACTGAAAAGAATGCCACATAGCTTTAGGTGTTTAGTAACTTTTCCTTACCTTTGAAGATGGGACTCTTGCTCTGTGTGTTTGTGCCTTGTGACATGGGGTTTTAAATAACAGTGATTTTTGTGTCTTAGAGGGTACATTATATTTTATTGCTTTAGAGGTATATGGTTTCACATTTTAGTATTTTTTGAAATGAAGATTTTACAGTGTCTATATTTCTTAAAAAACGTTTGTGAAATGGATACTATGTCTTAAAGCCAAATGTGTCTCAGAATGAAGGAAGTGTGGTATGTGGATGTAGTCTTTGTGTCTAACCGTTTTAGCAGTTTCTTTGCATTTTCTTCCCAGTCTTCCACCTTTACTTAGTCTATTACTTTTTTTTTAGTATGGTATAATACAGAATTGAAGTGTATATTAATAATAAAATAGTCATTCTCTTCAGGTAGTGAATATTATAGTGTAGAAGAAAAAATTTTGATACAGAAAATTTACATTGTACTGTGAATCAGCAGATCTGAATTTTAATGTTGGTTTTGTTAGCAACTTGATGTGTAACTTGAGGCAAGTCACTTCCTCTCTCTGCGCTGTAGCTTCCTCATCTGTAGAATGGGATGAGGAGGGGAACAAAAAGACCTGTCTAGCTTGAAGAAAACTGTATGCCTTTTTTCTTATTAAAAAATATGAAAGCCTTAAGCCTTTTCTTAAACAACTGTATTTGTTGCTTTTTACTTTTTTTTCTCTTCATCCACTGTGTTCTTTCCCTGCCCATTTTTCCCTGGATCCTTGAGGGTATTTTCAGATTCTTGGTTCATTAGAGAGTATGAATTACTTTTTATATCTTCAAGACAGACTATCTGAGAAAGTAGGTAAACAGTAAGTAGTTAATGAATGAATATGTTTTATCTGGGTTAATAAAAGAATCGTTTAAATAAAATATCATCAGAATTGTTGAGATTTCATTGAGAAGTAATACTGCTCTCTTTCACATAAAGAATGAAATATGTTTATTAAAGTAAGTATTTGCTCTTTACTGGGCAGATGTACAAAGAAGAAAGTTCCTGAATCTGTTTTTAAAAAGCTCTCTGTTCTAATAGGCAAGGCAGACTTCTTTAAATTTTATATTATGGAAAATTGCAAACATAAAAATACAAAGTTTAAAGAAGTCTGCCTTCCATGATAGAACAGAGAGCTTCTTTTTTTAAAAATTATTTAATTGGAGGCTAATTACAGTATTGTAGTGGTTTTTGCCACGCATTGACATGAATCAGCCACAGGGGTACAGGTTTCCCCCCATCCTGAACCCCCTCCTACCTCTCTCCCCACCCCATCCCTCTGGGTTGTCCCAGAGCACCAGCTTTGAGTGCCCTGTTTCATGCATCAAACTTGCATTGGTCATCTGTTTTACATATGATAATATACATGTTTTAGTGCTTTTCTCTCATATCGTCCCATCTTTGCCTTCTCCCACATAGTCCCAAAGTCTGTTCTTTACATCTGTGTCTCTTTTGCTGTCTTGCATATAATGTCATCATTACTGTCTTTCTAAATTCCATATATGTGTGTTAAAACACTGCATTGGTGTTTCCCTTTCTGACTTATTTCACTTGTGTAATAGGCTCCAGTTTCATTCATCTCATTAGAACTGACTCAAATGCTTTCTTTTTTTTATATAGCTGAGTAATATTCCATTGTATATACATACCACAACTTCCTTATTCATTTGTCTGCCAATGGACTTCTAGGTTGCGTCCTAGCTATTGTAATCAGTGCTGCAATGAACATTGGGGTACATTTGTCTCTTTCAGTTCTTGTTTCTTCCATGTGTATGCCCAGCAGTGGGATTGCTGAGTCACATGGCAGTTCAATTTCCAGTTTCTTAAGGAATCTCCACACTGTTCTCCATAGTGGCTGTACTAGTTTGCATTCCCACCAACAGTGTAAGAGGGTTCCCTTTTCTCCACACCCTCTCCAGCATTTATTGTTTGTAGACTTTTTGATGGCAGCCATTCTGACCAGCGTGAGATGGTACCTTACTGCGGTTTTGATTTGCATTTCTCTAATAATGAATGATGCTGAGCATCTTTTCATGTGTTTGTTAGCCATTTATATGTCTTCTTTGGAGAAATGTCTGTTTATTTCTTTGGCCCATGTTTTGATTGGGTTGTTTATTTTTCTGGTATTGAGCTGCAGGAGTTGCTTGTATATTTTGGAGATTAATTCTTTGTCAGTTGTTTTGTTTGCTATTATTTTCTCCCATTCTGAAGGCTGCCTTTTCACCTTGCTTATAGTTTCCTTCGTTGTGCAAAAGCTTTGAAGTTTAATTAGGTCCCATTTGTTTATTTTTGTTTTTATTTCCATTACTCTGGGAGGTGGGTCATAGAGGATCTTGCTGTGATTTATGTCAGAGTGTTTTGCCTATGTTTTCCTCTAAGAGTTTTATAGTTTCTGGTCTCACATTTAGATCTTTAATCCATTTTGAGTTGGTAAATCATATGCCTGCAGTGCAGGAGACCTGGGTTCGATTCCTGTGTCGGGAAGATCCCCTGGAGAAGGAAATGGCAACCCACTCCAGTATTCTTGTCTGGAGAATCCCATGGACAGAGGAGCCTGGCAGGCACAGTCCATGGGATTGCAAGAGTTGGACATGACTTAGCATCTAAACCACCACCACCATGGTGTTAGAAAGTGTTCTAGTTTTGTTCTTTTACAGGTGATTGACCAGTTTTCCCAGCACCACTTGTTAAAGAGATTTTCTTTTCTCCATTGTATTTTGTTGCCTCCTTTGTCAAAGATAAGGTGTCCATAGGTACGTGGATTTATCTCTGGGCTTTCTGTGTTTTCCCATTGATCTCTTTGTGTCAGTACTATACTGTCTTGGTGACTATAGCTTTGTAGTATAGTCTGAAGTCAGGCAAGTTGATTCCTCCAATTCCAATCTTCTTTCTCAAGATTGCTTTGGCTATTCAAGGTTTTTTGTGTTTCCATACAAATTTGAAATTATTTGTTCTAGTAGAATAGAGAGCTTCTTAAAGACAGATTCAAGAGCTTTCTTCTTTGTATATATTTTTATACATGCATATCACCAGCTTTAACAATTTTCAGCTTGTGGTGAAACTTTTTTATCTGTATCCTCGCTCACTGCCCCCCATCCCTCCACCTTTTAAATTTTGAAGCAAGTCCTAGACGTTTTTACCAGTTGTTACTGTACAGCTTGATAAGTATAACAGTGGACATGCTAATCTAACTGAAGTGGAAATTGCTTCATGTAAATATATTTGAGACTTGTATGTTATAGTGTTTTGTGCAAGAGAAATTAGATACAATTTGCTATATGACAGAGATAAGTAGTTGGAGAGACTTGACTATTCGTATATAAAACAGAATATAGTAACATCAGGTCATGTGCCTGGATTAGAGATTCTAAATGGGAAATGACATTGGTGAGGTGTGTGATATGTGTATGTGTAAATATTAACCATTTGACAGTTTTAAGATTACTTTGAAATATCTCCTCTAGGTCATTCTTGTCTTTATGGAATTTTTGCCAAAAAATGTTGGCATGGCAGTCACTTGAGAACTCCTTCTTGAATGTAAGGAATTCATACCACTGTATCTTATTATTTTGGAGTGTTGACTTAAAAACTTTGAACTATTAGCTGAAAATTAACATTTTAAAATATCTCCCATAATGTAGTTTTAGTCAAAGGTCATAAGCCCCTTTGAGCATCTCCTCATATCTTTGTGCTATCTCTTTTCCTCAGAAAAAATACACGTATGCACAGTTTTTCATATAATTTCAGGGGGCTGATAAGCCTTTTTAAACATTCATATATCTTTGAGTGTTTATATAATAGAGATTCTGGTTTAATAATTCATTCTTTAATGTTTAGGCAGACAGCATACTGGTAAAATTCAACTTAAATTTATTTCTGTGTGCTCCTGACCTCTTACAAACAAGTGTTTTTCATTATTGAATGAAATTATACATTTCATTATGCAAATGTGTAATTTTTTAAAAGACCCATTCTTAATTGGATTCTTGGGGAAGAACAAGCCAATTTCATGAGTATGTAGCAATGATTTTACCAAAGATTTTGGAATAAGTGTATGGAACTTTTATATAATGACTGCTGTCCATCCTGAATTAACATGAGGTAGAATATGACTTAAGAATGAATAAATACATAAATACTGCTTTTTCAGAGGTAAAGGAAAAAACTTCTTTGAATTTTGTTGCTCTTAAATAGTTCTGGTCTGTGGAGGAAATGATCTGTTAAAATATTTTGAGGTTCACATTTGTGTTAAAAAAAACTCCTAGATATGATACACAGGGGCTTAGAAACATGTATTGATCTGACAAAGGATTAATTTTCAGTAGAGCCTGAGATCATAAGTGTTTATTGTGCATCTAGTTTGAAGGATGGTCCTAAATACATTTCTGAGAAGTATAGTGTTTTAAAAACTTGTGAATTATAGCTAACAGTATTGGATTGGCCAAAAAGTTCATTCCAGTTTTTCTGTACCACCTTATGGGAAAATCTGAGTGAACTTTTTGGCTAACCCAATATAATCATAATTATGGGTATTAGCATGAGCAGAATCCTTAGGAGATAGGCACAGATCAGTTAGCTGCTAAATGGGACATTTGACTCTGCAGAGCAGGGCATAGATTGTTTGAAGATCAATGAATATTGGGTGTATGGCTTTAAAGTGATAACCCTTGTGACCCATTTGAGTTAATAATTTTCTGAGTATCTCATGTGTTATTGGGAAATAGCATCTTCCAATACATGGTAATAGCTAGACTTTGAGAATTAGAGGAGGATTCCATCAGTGGTTTAGCCTTCTCTTCAGTAAATTCTGTGGATTATCAGAGTAGTTAATTGACTTGCCCAAGGTCAGGTGCAGTGTTGCTCTTACTATCTTGACTCTTTTCATTCTGGACCTCAGTTTCTGGAGAAGGAAATATCTTAACACTAGAGTTTTTAGCTTTGCACTTTGATTCTCAATTGATAAATTGATCAAGAATTCTCTGAATTTTTAAACTCTGATATTTTTACTTTGCTGTATGTGTTCTAATCCCATCTTTAGCACAATAACCTTTGGTTACAAGCTTAATAGGGTAGGCTTCTTAGAAGCATTAAGTCACTTTCAGAGCTAGAAAAAGGTAAGAATCCCCCAA
This sequence comes from Oryx dammah, assembly GCF_014754425.2. Taxonomy (NCBI): domain Eukaryota; kingdom Metazoa; phylum Chordata; class Mammalia; order Artiodactyla; family Bovidae; genus Oryx; species Oryx dammah. Next base: position 38,335,194 of record NW_024070201.1, on the reverse strand, counting down.
ATCATCAAACACTTCCCTCCTCTTTTCTGTATCTTTCTGTGCTTGACAGCATTTTGTTGCAAGCTGTACTTATGAACCTGGCAAAGTTTTTTTTTTTTTTTCCAAAATTGGAGGATAGTTGCTTTCCAATGTTGCGTTGGTTTCTGCCATACAGCAACGTTAATCAGCCATAATGATACATATATCCCCTCCCTCTTGAACCCCAACCCCTCCCCTGCTCCAACTTCTCTCACCCCACTCCCCCAGTCATCAGAGAGCAGAACCTGGAAAGTTTTAAAGATAGACCAGGAAAAGATTTTTGAGAAGAGACTTCATTATGGAATTAAGTTGTTTTAAGACCTTCCTGGAAGCTTCCTACCCAAAACTTGAGACTAGAGGGATCATTGACATTCAAGATGAAAGAAGTTATTATTACTTCCATGAAGGGCCCTGATTCCAAGTCCTTGTGCCGTATTTGGTTGGTGTGGACATGATGACCAGGGAGAAGACCTGCCCATACATTAGTGGCCCTATAGCTAAGGTGAGGACTTTTAGAACAGTGACCGTCCAGCTCTTTTAATCCCAGCCCTTTAGCTGGGTCATTCTGTAGCTCAGTAATTCCTTCTTTTTAGTGGAGTAAAAGCAACTAAATTGTCAAGTTATAAGCATTTTGGGGGAGAGGAACTTTCTTCAGCAGTTAGGAATATGGATAGTTCCTAATTGAATGACAAAAAAATATACTTATCTTAAAGTTTAGACTAGTTAGAAAATGGTAGGTCTCAAAGAAACTGGTGATGGAATTGTGTAACACATTCCACAGGTTTATTGAGTGAGTGGAGTCGCTCAGTCGTGTCCGACTCTTTGCGACCCCATGTACTGTAGCCCGCCAGGCTCCTCTGTCCATGGGATTCTTCAGGCAAGAATACTAGAGTGGGTTGCCATTTCCTTCTCCAGGGGATCTACCCAACCCAGGGATCGAACCCGAGTCTCCTGCATTGCAGGCAGATGCTTTATCCTCTGGGCCACCAGGGAAGCATGAAATTCAACTAATGGTAATTTTTAATTAGGAATAAGAATAATTATAATTAAAAACCGTAACCAGCTAAAGACAACACAATTTCACTAACGATGATTGATTGTTCCTCTTGAAAATTACAGAATTCCATGTTTTGAGTGTGTGTATTTGGTAGAAGCTTTGCTGCATTGTGAGTTGCAGCATCCCGAGTTAGTAATTGTGTACAAACTGAAGTCTTTGGTACATTCTAATAGCATACTCATTTTTGCAACTCTTAATAACTATCTTTATAGTTTATTCAGAAGTAGTCTTGAGGATCAATGGAAGGTCATGCTTTCTAAATCATTTGTAGTTCGTGGGAGGTTTGGCTCATGTTTGTACAGTCATTACCTCAGAAGGCTGATGTGGTAATCAATGAGCTTCTCAGGCACTTTGCTTACTTAGCCGTGTTTGGAAATTTGTGAAAGGCCAGGCTTTCCCTTACCCTGCTGTTCTCCACCCGAGTACTCTTCCCCAATAAAATCTTTTGCTTTGTCAGCACATGTGTCTCCTTGGGCAATTCATTTCTGAGTGTTAGACAAGAGCCCAGTTTCGGGCCCTGGAAGGGGTTCCCTTTCCTGCAACAAATGGCGACTCTGGTGGAGACTCTTCTTCGCTGAGATTGACATCCTGACCACTCGGGGTACTCAGGGGTCAGCTTGCCTGCCAATGGACCAGACCCAGAGGCCACAACTGGGACCCTTTTGTCCCTGGTCTCCTCCTGACACGGACAACTGGCCAGAGTGCCCCGACTGGTAAGGAACAAGAGACTTTATTGACCTCTCTCCCCTTCCCTCTCTCTTTCCTCTCCTTAACCCTTTCTACTCTTACCCGTTTTTCTAGTCCCCTGGTCCTGGACGCAGGAATCGAAGGGCCTCAGCCTGAGCTGAGAGTTGGAGACTGATCATCTCCTCTCGGCAGAGAACTCGAATTCTGGTTCTGATTTCCGGTAGGGCCGAGTTCCAGTCCTCCCTTCTCTGGAGGCCCAGGGTAAAGTCCCATAACGCCTGGGTATCTGCAGGTGGCAGGAGACGTTTGTAAGGCCACCCTTTTGCCCCGCTCTCCCGCCTCCCCCACCTTCTTTCAACCTGGCTTCCTTTCCTCCCTTTGAAAATCTTTGAAGATCTGAGATATTTTCCTTGGATCTGAAGTTCTGTGTCTCAATAGGAGGTTTTCTGAGAGACTGTATTCTTGTATTTAAGGGAGAAGGAAATAGCAACCCACTCCAGTGTTCTTGCCGGGAGAATCCCAGGGACGGGGGAGCCTGGTGGGCTGCCGTCTATGGGGTTGCACAGAGCCAGACAGGACTGAAGTGACTTAGCAGCAGGCTTTCAAAGAGGTCTACTGAGTTTCTTTACCTCAGGACATTTTGTAGGTCTTTGATATGCTAATGTATTTTGTAACTCTCCTGGTTAGGGCTAAAATGTATAATTTCCCAGTCCCATTTACCACGATTTGGAAAATGCTGCCTTGGCTGAGTAGAGCCTGTTTTTAAGTTCAGCCTTGAGAACAGATTGAGAAGGCTTCATAAGAAAGTGACACGAGAGAAACAGGAAATACAGCATATAGCAGGATCTTCAAAGCACTTTTATATCGTTAAAGACATTTGCTATCATAATCAGACTAAATAAAACTCTTTTAAACAAAGTCTGACTACTTCTATAACCAGTGAAATATCTGATTCTGTCAACTTGTTCTTAAAATTACTAATCTTCATGAATAGGCTTCAATAGCTTTAAATTAGACCACATAGGGTACATGATTAGTAATCTGCCTGAGTCAGTTCTTTGGATAAACTTGTGTGTAGTCTACATGTAACGATCAGGGTATACCTGGAACATTTTCCTGTTAAAGTTAATTTTACTGAATAATTTGAAGTATATATATATATTTATTTCACATAAACATCCTTAGTTTATTAAGCACCTCATGAAAAATTAGCACAGTCACTGCAGAATCTTTACTCCTTCTGTTGTCCAGTTTCCAGCTCACTTTTTGCCAGCACCAAGGTTGGCCATTGCAGTCCTCTTGACTTCCTTCATCCTGTTCTTCGTTCCTTTTGCTGTTTTCTTGAGGTCTTTTCTTATATAGGCCATATCTTGCATGTCAATGTTTGGGTTCATTTTTCTTTCTGTAAAACCTGCCAAAGCCAGTTGTCTTGCTACTACCAAAATGGATTTGAATCCAAATTCAAAGATGACATCTGGCGTGGTCTTGTACATTTTGGCTAGTTTTACCTAAATTTCTATCTTAGCTACTTTTGCCTTCCCAGGATGAAGGATGTTGATGACAATTTGTTTTTGGTTGGTCATGAACTCACTGGTCTGGAGAATTACTGTTTCGTTCATGATGGTTGCTGATCTTAAAGCAGCCAGAGAAGAAAAGAGTGAAATATTTTTATGTTAATTTTAGGTATATTGTGACAACTTTGAGGTGGACAACTTTCATGAATTTTTAAGCAAAATAGGATATTTTGATTTCTCTGTTGTTTTGTAGATGTTTAAGAAATCTTATCTTTGGTAATACAATTGAAATATTAGGATACCTTTGTATACGGTATTTCACTTTTCTGAGTTTGAAAGTATTAGGATAGAAATTACATGTCTTAACATGAAAATATTTTTATTAAGGTAAGGAGAGCCTGTAGCACAATTACTAATCTAAAGAAAAATCATGTGTGACTTTGGAGATTATTTTTTAAGAATTGGTTTCTCCCAGAATTGAATGCATGTTTTTGCAAGCAGTGGAATTGCTTCTGACCAAACGTGTTAACAAGAGCACAGTCCTTCTTCTATAGGCTTTATGGTGGAGACGTTACCCTACTGGTACAGAAAGGAAGGGACAGAAAGGACAGAAAATGGGTGTTGCTGAAAAATTTAAGTTTTCTTGTCAGCTGGTAATTTTAATGCTGTAAAATTAACATTTCCTCTCTGATGACGTAAAACTTATGTTTAAAGATTTTTTGTGTTTGATTTTTATGTCACTCAAAGGAATTATGAGTCTGATTTTTCTTAATGTGTAATTTTCCAGGATAATGAGCCATTTTAACTTGCTAAAGTGCCCTGCTTAACACAGCAATGTCAGTATTCAAAATAGTTGTGTAGTGCCCTAAGGACTGATGAACCTACTGAGATTCCTTACTGAGAAGTATCCTAGACATTGGGGAAAATTGGATATAGAGAGTTAAATATTGGCATCAGTATCTGTGTAGGCAAACAGAGTGGCCATTATATTTACTTCAATGGGTGCTTACAACAGGGTTAGACACTAGCATCTTTTATTGAAAACCAAGATGCTAGAGCTATTCTTTTGTTTGTGGGAAAAATGCTTTGTAAGCCTTAATTTTTGAAAGGAAAAAGGAACCCACTATTATCAACTTGTACATTTTGAGTTTGGATTTCAGCCCTTTTTTTGTTGTTTACAGCTCACTTACAGAGGAGGTTTTCATTTATGTTGAGTCTTAAGCAAAAGACTTAAGACTCTCGAGTTATTTTTTTAAAGTTAATCTTTAATCTTTATATAAATAAAGATTCTAGAGTTATTAAAATATAGTAAAAAGATGTTAGGTTCTCAATATACCTCTAGATGAGAGTCTATCAAAAATTTTAAAAGAAAATATATGCTCACTTACAATATGAGTCCTCTTAATAGTCTAACTAGAATGAATTGGGTTGTTTTTGGCTGCAAGTATGTCAACTCCAAGTAGAAATCTACTGGTTAGAAATTCACAGTTAAGTGAATATGGGAAAATGAAAATTTTATTAAGTGAATGAGATTATTTGTTAGGCAAAATCAGTTGACCCTGGAGCAGCAGTGGGGGTGCCAGTCCTCATGGATGTAAAAAAAAAAATCTATGCGTAATTTTATAGTTGGCCCTCTGTATCTATGGGCTTGCTTTCCTGGTGGCTCAGATGGTAAAGAATCTGCCTGCAGTGTGGGAGACCTGGGTTCGATCCCTGGGTTGGAAAATTCCCTGGAGGAGGTCATGGCAATCCACTCCAGTATTCTTGCCTGGAGAATCCCTATGGACAGAGGAACCTGGTGGGCTACAGTCTTCAAGATTGCCAAGAGTCAGACACGATTGAGTGACTAAGAAACAGCATTCTGTGGTTCTGGATCTTTGGGTTCAACCGACTGTTTTATACAGTACTGTAGTATGCATTGATAGAAAAAAAATCTGTGCATAATTGCACCCATGTTGTTCAAGAATCATCTGTACTTGTGTTGTCCAAGAATCATCTGTACTTTAAAATATGAGACCATGTTTTTAAAAGGCATTTTAGGCGGCTTAAGTATTTCCTATGAAATAGGTCAGATATGGATTAAATGTATTGTTTAACCAGGTTCATTTGCCTTATGTGCAGTGGGCCAGAATGCTTGCAACAGACCCAAAGGTTTGCAGTAGAGAAGGAGTTTATTCAGGAGGCAGGCAAGTGAGGAGGTGTAGGAGAACAGAGCTCAGATTCGCTTCCCTGAAGGCAAGGGGTTTGCAGTCTTTATGGAATAAAGAAGCAGGGTGGTATTAGGCATGGGGAAAAGTGAATGCTGGTAGGGAAAAGCTGAGGTAATCAGTATTCTTTGCAGGTGTATCTAAGCTACATGCTGCTTCTTGAGATGCATGTTCAAAACTGGAGGCACTTAGCATGATCTAAGGGTGGATTTTTGAGCCCTCTGACATCATTTGTTGGACACTTGCATAGGCCTAGTGTTAGTGTCAGTGAAGTCGCTCAGTTGTGTCTGACTCTTTGCGACCCGTGGACTGTAACCCACCAAGCTCCTCCACCCATGGGATTCTCCAGGCAAGAATACTGGAGTGGGTTGCCATTTCCTTCTCCAGGGGATCTTCCCAACCCAGGGATCGAACCCAGGTCTCCCACATTGCAGGCAGACGCTTTAACTGCTGTACCACCAGGGAAGCCCTTTTAGTGTCAGTGGTCCCAGCCAAAAATCTTAGCCAGCTTAAATTGGATAAGAGCTGACTCCAAGTTTCTGAAAAGCAGCATAAGCCTCTGATACTGTAGGGACCCATTCAACAGAGGTGTATCTGTAGCGGGTGTTTAAAGAGTCAGAAGAAATAATTAAGATGAGTTTGATCGATGGAAGCAGATTCCAAGCAGAAGGGTTTTTAATAAGATGTTCCCTTAGTTGCTTTCTGTAAGACAAAGTCTTCAAGAAAATTAGATACCAAGGGAACATTTCATGCAAAGATGGGCTCAATAAAGGACAGAAATGGTATGGACCTAACAGGAGCAGAAGATATTAAGAAGAGGTGGCAAGAATACATGGAAGAACTGTACAAAAAAGATCTTCATGACCCGGATAATCATGATGATATGATCACTAATCTAGAGCCAGACATCTTGGAATGTGAAGTCAAGTGGGCCTTAGAAAGCATCACTACGAACAAAGCTAGTGGAGGTGATGGAATTCCAGTTGAGCTGTTTCAAATCCTGAAAGATGATGCTGTGAAAGTGCTGCACTCAGTATGCCATCAGATTTGGAAAACTCAGCAGTGGCCACAGGACTGGAAAAGGTCAGTTTTCATTCCAATCCCAAAGAAAGGCAATGCCAAAGAATGCTCAAACTACCACACAATTGCACTCATCTCACATGCTAGTAAAGTAATGCTCAAAATTCTCCAAGCCAGGCTTCAGCAATACGTGAACCGTGAACTCCCTGATGTTCAAGTTGGTTTTAGAAAAGGCAGAGGAACCAGAGGTCAAATTGCCAACATCCGCTGGATCGTGGAAAAAGCAAGAGAGTTCCAGAAAAACATCTATTTCTGCTTTCTTGACTATGCCAAAGCCTTTGACTGTGTGGATCACAATAAACTGTGGAAAATTCTTCAAGAGCTGGGAATACCAGACCACCTGACCTGCCTCTTGAGAAATCTGTATGCAGGTCAGAAAGCAACAGTTAGAACTGGACATGGAACAACAGACTGGTTCCAAATAGGAAAAGGAGTACATCAAGGCTGTATATTGTCACCCTGCTTGTTTAACTTCTATGCAGAGTACATCATGAGAAACGCTGGACTGGAAGAAACACAAGCTGGAATCAAGATTGCTGGGAGAAATATCAATAACCTCAGATATGCAGATGACACCACCCTTATGGTAGAAAGTGAAGAGGAGCTAAAAAGCCTCTTGATCAAAGTGAAAGAGGAGAGTGAAAAAGTTGGCTTAAAGCTCAACATTCAGAAAACGAAGATCATGGCATCTGGTCCCATCCCTTCATGGGAAATAGATGGGGAAACAGTAGAAACAGTGTCAGACTTTATTTTTTTGGGCTCCAAACTCACTGCAGATGGTGATTGCAGCCATGAAATTAAAAGACGCTTACTCCTTGGAAGGAAAGTTATGACCAACGTAGATAGCATATTCAAAAGCAGAGACATTACTTTGCCTACTAAGGTCCGTCTAGTCAAGGCTATGGTTTTTCCTGTGGTCATGTATGGATGTGAGAGTTGGACTGTGAAGAAGGCTGAGCACCGAAGAATTGATGCCTTTGAACTGTGGTGTTAGAGAAGACTCTTGAGAGTCCCTTGGACTGCAAGGAGATCCAACCAGTCCATTCTGAAGGAGATCAACCCTGGGATTTCTTTGGAAGGAATGATGGTAAAGCTGAAGCTCTAGTACTTTGGCCACCTCATGCGAAGAGTTGACTCATTGGAAAAGACTCTGATGCTGGGAGAGATTGGGGGCAGGAGGAGAAGGGGACGACAGAGGATGAGATGGCTGGATAGCATCACGGACTCAATGGATGTGAGTCTGAGTGAACTCCGGGAGATGGTGATGGACAGGGAGGCCTGGCGTGCTGCGATTCATGGGGTTGCAAAGAGTTGGACACACTGAACAACTGAACTGAACTGAACTGAAGACAAGCTCAAGAATTTCTTTTAGTCATCAGTTTGTTAACCTATGGGACAGTTTCAAATGGTTGACCATTTCAAGAGTAATATCAGTCACTTTACCATATTCTCTGTGGCATATTCCATTTTCTGAAGGTAGTTGTAACAATATCTTCCTTCTCGTATGTTCTTTTAGTGTGACATTGATTATTCTCTCATCCTGAGGTGGCATTTTATGCCCCCTTCCCTTGAATTTGGGTGATCATGTGAGTCACTTGTGAGCAATAAGGTGTGGTCAGAAAAGGTGAGCTCCCTATCCAACTCAACAAAATACTGGTTTTGAAGTCTTCAGCAGCCTTTAAGCTTATAGCCTGAGATTGCCATGCTATCCCAGACTGCCTCATGTGGACAGACTACATGACTCTTAACAGCAGGAGCTGAAACTGTTCAGCTAAAATTGCTTATTAGAGCTCTTCCAAATTCCTAACTTTGAGATACAGTGAGAGAAAATAAAAATGATTATTGTGTATTGTGTCATTTTAAGACATTAAGTTTTAGTGTGATTTTGTTACATAGCAGTAGATAATCAGAACACTGCTTTCCCTGAATCTGCTACTGTATACTGAAATTTATCAGTATACACTATTTATCTGTATACAGTATTTAGATGAACAGTCAGTGATATATCCCATTGATTTGTTCTGGGTTCTGATCTTTAACTTTATTTTGGTCTTCTACCTCTGATACATAAAATTTTTTTCTTCTGTTCTTGGCCTGTGCCCATTTAGAAAAACCATTCCATCTCTTAATTAACTATTTAGTAGAGTGTGTTTTGGTAATTGAAACTGTCATGTTTGTTGGAAAGTGCCCATGATGTGTTTATTAGGTCATAAGGACACATGATCATCTTTAGAAAGCCTTTTGTTCTGTACTTTAATTTTAGTTACTATGATATTTGACCTTCTATTAGTTTCCTGGGGTTGCTGTAACAAAGTACTACAAATTGGGTGGCTTAAAATGATAAAAATTTATTGTCTAACAGTTCTGGAGGTTAGAAGTTCAAAATCCATGGTCTGTCTGAAACCTGTAAGGGAGTCCTTCCTTGCCTCTTACTAATTTTTTCTTAGCAGTTTTGGTATTCCTTTGCTTGTAGCTCCAATGTGTAACTCCAGTTTTGTTTTTGTTATCAGGTGGAGTTCCGTGTATCTCTGTCTTCAAATGCATCTCCTCTTAAGGACACCAGTGATGTTGAATTAGAGACCCATTTTGCTCCAGTGTTATATCATTTACCTTAACTAATTCTACGTCAATGACCCTGTTTCCAAATAAGTCACATTCCAAAATCCTAGGGATTAGGATTTCAACATGTCTTTTTAGGAGGAACACAATTCAATCCACAACAGGCTTCGAGAGAGATTGGTATAATTATGTTTTAAACCGTTCACACATTTTTACTCCAGCCTCCCTGGTAGCTCGGATGAGACCCAGGTTTGATCCCTCGGTCAGGAAGATCCCCTGGCGAAGGGATGGCAACCCACTCCAGTATCCTTGCCTGGAGAATTCCATGGACAGACCATGGGGTCACAAAGAGTTGGCCATGACTGAATGACTAACACTTTCACTTTTCACTCCAGATTAGATGTGAATGGGGTTTTTAATCAGTGACCTTGAAGAAGCTTTGTTCTCTGCATTTTAGGTCCTCTTCCCTCTAGCATACACACATAGTATACCTAAAATTTGATAGTATTTTTTTACTGTGAGACTTATGGACCCTTTTGAGAATCTGATAAAAGCAGTGGATTTTTTCCTCTAGAATAATGTAGGGATATAAGCATGGGATTGCACACTTGTACACACACATATATAAACACACTCAGAAAAGTATTTTTCATGAAACTAAGTGTCCTTGGATACCCACCTCCACGCAATCCTGTTCATGAACTTCTGGATTAGAAAGATATTAATTCCTAGCAGTTACAGATACCTAATCTCAATTTCCCTTTTAGTGGAAAACAAATGGAAAAACAATAAGGAAGAAGCAGAAGTTATGTATATGGGATATCCTCATGGTCATCATTGTAACTCAGTGTAGCTTTTGGGGGAATTTTCATACTTAGGTAATATTTACTATGTGCTTGACCTTCCCTGGTAGCTCAGAGGTTAAAGCGTCTGCCTGGAATGCAGGAGACCCAGGTTTGATCCCTGCGTCGGAAATGGCAACCCACTCCAGTACTCTTGCCTGGAGAATACCATGGAGGGAGGAACCTGGTGGGCTACATACAGTCCATGGGGTCACAAAGTGTCGGACACGACTGAGCGACTTCACTTTCTTCACTTTAGTCTCTCTTCTGCTTCCAATCCCATTCCTTTAGCCATGTAATACTTTTATGTAGAAAAGAATAGGTACTTTTAGACCTATTACTTAAAGCCCTCGTGCCACAACTATTGAGCCTGTGCTCTACACAGAATATAAACAAACTCTGTATCTTCCACAGTGTTGGGGTTAGCTCTTGACCTCTTTACCTTCTGTGTTATTTTTTGATTATTGTATCAAGATTTTTTGAACATGGTAGTGGTCTAGGGTTTTGGGGTCTATGACTGGATTGTATACTCCGTGTTCTTCATCATTTGTAGCCTTTTCTCCAAAACAGTCTTGCCCAGGCTTCAGCCCTGAACAATGTAATGGACTTCCCTTTTAAAAATAAAGATATTTTTAGTCTATCTTAAAAAAGGCTATCGGTCATGTCTTTGTTTGTGGCATATCTGTATAAATGAAGCCTGGCATTCATTTGTTGATTTTTTTTTTTAAAGTTATAACAGTCGAATATTTACTGTCCATTTTAGTGATATGCACATTAGCTCTAGTAATAGTGGAATCATAGGCAATGAATATTTAGACTGTGCTGGCTTCCCATTGATACCTTTCTTAGTTCATTTTTCTGAATGTGAAATATTCAGAATCTTTATTTAGAAATAACAGGGGTTGGCAGACTATGACCTACGAACTGTCTTCCTGTTTTTGTGAATAAAGTTTTATTGGAACACAACCATGTCTATTTGCTTATTGGTCATGGCTGATTTTGTGCCCCAAATGGCAGAATTGAGTAGTTGCTGCTAAGATTGTATGGCCCACACACTGAAAATATTTATTACTTGACCCTTTACAGAAAACCTTTGCCAACTCTTGGTTCAAAATATTTTGGAATTAATTCCCCCCTTTTAAGAATATTTGAAGTTTTTTTTGTTGTTGTGGTTTTGTTTTTCAGTCATAGAATCTAAGGGATATTAAAAGGCCATTTAGCTCAGCATTCTGTCCTACTGCTGCTTGAGTTTCCTTCAGTACTCCTGCCAAGTTGTCCTCCAGCTTAGAGGTGTAGGATGATGTGACAAAACAGCATTGGATGTGACTGTGTTAAGCATAGAATTGTCCCTAACTGGGAGTCATCAGTGACTCCCCATGAAAAGATAGATGAAGTAGATTATTCTTTGTTTTCCCCACTGTCTCCATTGGTAGGTTATTTACTTTGGGTTAGTTACATGTTAGAGGCACAGAGGAGTCAGTTTTTAAGAGGAAGACAGCTAAACAGATTCTACTTTAAGGTATAACTGTAGATGGAAATTTATAGGAAGCTAGAATGAATGTTTGGAAGTTGTCTAGAGACTTTCATATTCAGTGCTTAGTTTTTCTAAACAAATTTATAGCAGCTAAAACTTAGAACTACAACTGTCTTGTCAGCTTTTACTGTTTGTGTTCAGTAAATACTGGTACAGAAAGAAAACATACAGGTAGAGCCAATCTCACTGCAGACCTTCACTGCAATATTTGGTGCTTTTGTACTTGATTCCTTGGTGAGCATGGTGAATGTAGAGGTCCTCTCAGGAGATGGGAGAGAGGGGTATCTGATCCAAAGATCAATGTTATCCTGATGGGGGAAGAATTTCTTACATTCCATTTAGGAAATCCAGCCTGTTAAAATCTTGTTAAACAGTAGTTTCGCAGTTAAAGCACCTTCTTGTTTTTAATTTAGTAGGTTTTCCATCTAATAAAGAAATGGAGGGCTTCCCCGTTTGTTCAGTGGTAAAGAGTCTGCCCACCAATGCAGGAGACATAGGTTCGATCCCTGGTCTGGGAAGATCCCACATGCAGAGCAGCTAAGCCCCGTGCACCACAACTGTTGAGCCTGTGCTCTAGAGTCCAGGAGCCCTAGAGCCTGTGCTCTGCAACAAGAGAAGCCACTGCAGTGAGAAGCCCACACACCGCAACTAGAGAGTAGCCCCTGCTTGCTGCAGCTGGAGAAAGACTCACATAGCAGCAAAGACCAAAATAAATGAAAATGTGCACAGCCAAAAAAAAAATGAAAAAAGGAAAAGCTCAGGTCATAAAGATTACCAGAAGAAAGGTAAATACTGTGTGTCTTTACACAATGATTCTCTTCTATTTTCACTTTAAAAAGATTTTTCAAACTTTTTTTTCCTCTTAGATGAAAGGGAGTTTGTAAATTGTTAGAGGACAAAAGATAATGGAGACTGGCTAATTGATGGGAAAATATACTCTTTCAAATTTTTTTGGTGCCTTCTGATTTTTCTATTTTACAAAAATAGTGGTTTTTAAAAATACATAACACATGCACTGGATATATAGTGAAAAACAAATGACCATAATTTCTCTTCCTGAGTTATCCAGTTCTCCCTCCCAGAGGCAATTGTTATTATCAAATTTTTGGCTTTTTTTGCTAGAAAAATATATTTATTTATAAACATGTGCATTCATTTTTTCATTCTTTTTCCATAAAAGGTGGTATATCATACAGTATATTATATCTTGGCCTTTAAGATTAATCATGAATCTGTGTTTCACGTCAGTATAAGCTGAACCACCTCTTCTCTTTTTTAGTCCTCAGAGATTTATTAGTTTAAACCTTCTAAAATCATTAATTTCCTTCTCAGAATTAAAAAATGAGTTTATGTGCATGTGACTATAATAGTATATAATCCAGAGATAAATTAGCTATGAATTGGGCTTCCCTAATGGCTCAGAGGGTAAAGCGTCTGCCTGCAATGCAGGAGACCTGGGTTCGATCCCTGGGCTGAGAAGAACCCCTGGAGAAGGAAGTGGCAACCCACTCCAGTATTCTTGCTTGGAGAATCCCATGGATGGAGAAGCCTGGTAGGCTACAGACCACCAGGTTGCAGAGTCGGACATGACTGAGCAACTTCACTTGCACTTTTACTTTGGTAATAAAATTTTTTTTCCTAGTCTAAAAATTATGCCCATGAGTAAATGATTATTTGCAGGAAAAAAAGATAAATTAATGATTTTTAGACTGAAATATTATAGATCAGACTGATTGTTGAGGGACTATACTGAGAAATCATTGACAAAGAAGTAGAGGAAAGATGAATACAGAAGTGTAATTATGTGCCCAGCCTTAATCTTACACAAACGCCATGAAGTGAAGGGTGGGAGGTATATATGCTGTCTATATGTTTCTAGAGATGAGGAAACTGCAGAAACAAACAGATAAGTAAGATCACCCCCAAGATAAATGAGTGCACCTGGATTTCAGCCCAACCCTGCCAGACTTAGGTCCCTACTGCATTATGGCACTGGGGTGTCTGAAAGGATTTTTCCACAAAGTGAGCCTAACTTACTTATCAGGAAACAGTTTGTAACAGGACCAGATTTAGTAGAATACTGAAAATGGCCTCACTAGAGACTTAGTTTTTTAATAGCTTATGTGGGGGAGGAAAAACTTTTCTTCTATCCCTTTATGCTCTATGACTGAGGCTTGCAAATCAAAATGACAAAAGACAGATTAATAGAAACGGCATACATACATTTTTTAAACTTGCATAAGGGCATCACAGAAAAGTGAAGACCCAAAAAGAGGTGGTTTTCACCTTGAGACTTGAGAGCTTTATATACCGTATTTAAAAGGGTTATAAATTATGGAGACGTGACTAGACACAAAGGAGTCTGGACTTTAGGGGCAATATATTTTGAAGGTAAATATGTGGGAAAACTAATAGAAGGTATAGGTTATTTTAGTAAAGTGTTTGCATCTTGGTGCTAACTTTCCATCTTCTTTATCACCATAGAGCTCACCCAGAGAGTCCTCATTATGGCAGCCCTCATTTCTTGGAAGTTTCTGCTTTTAATCAAATGAGAGAAGGTCTGAGAAGAATTCTTTCTGCATCTGTTAGATCTCACTTCCTTCAGCTCAAAGTAATCCATGTGCCATTAGTGACAATTTGGGAGTACAAATTTCCAAGCCCATGCCCCCTTACACAAAACTCACTGTTTTCCAAAGGTAGTTAAGTGTAGTATGTAGTATTTATATATATTTATATATAGGTATAGATATTTGTATATATTGTTACCGGTGTTTGTAGAACGATGTTTGAATTTTGTTATCAATCTTAAGCAAGACCTTATGCTCTCAGAGCTTCTTGTCTGCCTTATCTTATTACCTCTACTACCCTGAGGTGGTTTTTTAAAATTTATTCCAATAAGTAATTATGTTTAGGAAAAGTCTTTCAGTGGATCGGGTAGAGTAGACGTGGAAATAAATCCACTAACCTTTGATAAGTGTTTACTTCTTAACCCAAGACTGTTGTCTTTTTATTTATTTATTTATTTTAATTTATTTATTTATTTTTAATTTTTACTTTACAATTCTGTATTGGTTTTGGCATAGATTGACATGACTGATAATGGTAATAATTAAGTCTACCTTGGTGGCCTTGTGAGTCAAATTCTGAGTTTGACAGTAGACCTTTTCCTTTCTCGTTCTCTTTGTTGGGTGCCTCTGGAAATGGCCTTCAGGGAAATACTGGTAAAGTCTACAGCCTTTGAGTTTTGACTGTTAAAGAATCTACCTCCATTAAGCAAGAAAAATTATTAAGAAGACTTGTAGGAAATTGTATCTGAAAGCATGAGAGATACAGTTTTTTGTGCTTAATCCAAGTACTGTTCACATGTGTCTTTCTGCTTAGCAAGTGTCTAAAACATCTACTTGAAATGTGTTAAAATTTTAATTTGAGTTGTTCTTAGCTTTAATATAGGCAAGAAAGTGAAGTCACTCAGTCGTGTCCGACTCTTTGCAACCCCATGGACTGCAGCCTCCAAGGCTCCTCTGTCCAAGGGATTTTCCAGGCAAGAGTACTGGAGTGGGTTGCCATTTTCTTCTCCAGGGGATCTTTCCAACTCAGGGATTGAACCTGGGTCTCCCACATTGCAGGTGGATGGTTTACCCTCTAAGCCACCAGGGAAGCCCAGTATAGGCAAAGGAACTCCCATTTCTTGGCACTAAAGAGCTACTTTTTGGGGGCAGATTTTTATGGTTTTCTTGGTTTTGTAGTATCCCAATCTCTCACTTTGATTGCTTTGTCTATTTAAATAACTCTTTTTTTACAAGTTGAAAATGAGAGAAAACTTATCTCTAATTATTTTATCTTAACTAGATTTCTAAAAGTAATGAGACAACATGGTTGGCTTTTCATTAATATTAGGACTTTTATTAACAGAATACAGTTATTTTACAAAGGTGCAGTTTATGTTGGTTGGGTGGGTGTTGTCTTAGAATTATCTGTGGTTTCTCTGTTTGTTTCCCTTTCAGGCTCTTTTTGCCCAGAGACCTGCATGTTCTCCTTTTATGAATAAGGGAACAGGTTCAGAGTAGTAGTTTTATCTTAGGATCTCATGGCTTCAAAGTGGCAGAGCCTGGACTTGAGCTTCTAGCAAGTGAATGTATCTTAGTTTCAGTAGCTTTGTAATATGTCCTCTTAATGTAAGTTTACATGCATAATATAAAACCCATTAGCAAAACCCACTTTAGCAAGAAAGCCTTGAAAGTAATTGTGATATTTGGTACCCATCATTTTGCTGGTCTTCCAAAAGATTTCTGCCTCTTTAACTTTTGAACCATAGGATAAGGTACTTTTTGAAGAAGATACCCAGTTGCCACTGCTCGGTGGGTTTCCTAAGACAGCTCAAGAACAGTGAAAATAAATATGAGTCATGTTTCACTGCTTCTCTGCCCTGGCACATGGAAATAATACTGCTGCTTTTCTCATTCTTGCAGTGCTTCAGATACTTTTCAACGGATCATAGGAGCATTAGATATCTTTTCATTTCAGTAAAATCACACAGTAAGAATCTAAACTGCATGTTCTGGAAGGATTGGCAGCATTTCTCTCCTGGCTTCTGCTTTTTGGTAGTTTTTGGCCATACTGACAGGACTCTGTGGAAAATGTGATCAGTCTAGACTTGGCTTAAACAAATTCTCATTTGTACTTGCTTTGCCAGTAAGTTAATAGGGTAAAGTGTATTGGTGGGTGGGGGATCAAGAATACCTGGAGACAGAGTGTAAAAATGCTTGGTGCTTGTAAAGTTTGTGGTTGCATTGTGATAAAGTTGAGGAATTGTGGAAATCTGTTCTTTCTTCCATGAAGAAAACCCTAAAGATAAAATCACCTGCAGATAGTTTTAAGCTAAATACCTGAAACTAATAAGCAGTTTCATTTTATAGCTCTCTTAGTCTTTATACTCTTAAGGAGAGAGTATTAAGTTTGGTAAAAATTTTTGTTATTTGATGTTAACAAACTGGCTGTTTAGGCTTTGTAGGAAGGGTGTTCTCCCTGATAGATAAGGAAGAAAGTACTTAGATGTGTTATTTTTAGGGTTGAGCCAAGCATGTATTCAGGCTATAAATCCTCAGTGATTAAAGGGAAAATTTGCTTAGTATCTTTTTCTGTCTTAAATGCACGTGTACACCTCTGGAAAACTTTCTGGTGCCTGGTATCTGGTAGGTGCTTAATAAATATTTGTTGAACAGATTTTTACATAGGAAGGAAATGAAGCTCAAAGAATTAGATAACTTGTTCTAGGTCATGTGCTCAGGATACTGTGTTTAACATGTATTTAGTATGTAGTTGTTATTAGTATTTACCAGATTTGTTAGCTGTATTGATGCAGAATTATTCTTCATTTCTCCCCTATGACAACTTTAAGGCTTTATAGTTTTAATTAGATTTGGGGTTGGCAAAGTCTTGAAATAGTCTTTTTATTTATTTATTTTTGATCTTTTTTTTATTTTTTAAGTTATGAAAGTGTTATAATACATTTGCAGGAGACTTGGAAAATACAGAAAACAGTTACATATAGCTTCACTATATATTACAGTTATCTTTTTAAGTAGATATTAAGAGTTTTAGTTGGAGTTTCAATATATCAGACTCTCAAAAATTAATAGAACAAATAGACAGGAAAGTAGAAGGATATAGTAGACTTGAAAAGCACTGTGAACTAATTCAACATGATTAAGATTTATACAGTTTTCACATAACAGGATACAAATTCTGTTAAAGTTCCCATAGGAAACACTGAAACTAAAACAAGGGATCTAAAACAAGGTGCAAAAATTTCATGGTCTACAGGTATTGAAATTATACAGAGTTTGTTTTCTTTTCACTGTGGAATTGTTAGAAATCAATATCAAAAGATAGTTGGAAATAACCTACATGTTTTCAAGTGCAGTTTGACATTTACCCAGAGAAATCTTTGATTTAACCATTGAAAACTTCGACAAAATTAAAAGACTGGAAAAAACGGGATGATTGCAGAGAAGAAAGCATTTAAATGAGAAATTAATATCAAGGACATTTAAAAAAACACCATCGTATTTGGAAATTTAATGTCTTCTTTTAAATGATGGATGTGTCTAAGAAGCCATTATAAGGAAAAGTAGAAAATATTTGTAACAGAATAAAAGTGAAAAGAGAATTTATCAATATTTGTTGCATGTAGCTGAAGCTGTTCCTTGCAATTAAATACAATGTAGAATCTTGAAAGTATGAAAACATAGTGGACACTGGCATAAAATTTTGTGAAGTTTGAACAAAATCTGTACCTTAGTTAATCCTGTATCATGTTTCCTGTTTTTTTTTACAACACAATATTTCTTTATGTTTTCAGAATTGGATTAGAGATTTCAAGCCTCATTCAAATTAAAAAAAAAAATCACTAAAATAATAACTGGACTAGAGACTTCTAGGAGTAATGCTAGATGCCAGAATGAATCCACTATATCAAAAGTTTTGAGTGAATATAAATTAGAAATCTGGCATTCTATTCCTACTTAGACAAGTGGAACCAAAATGTCATTAATTTTTTAGGTAAGCAAAAATTTAAAGTTTCCTATAATATATACATTTATATATACTCTCTCTTTTTATATGTATCAAAAGCTTTTCTACACTTCATAAAAACTTGAGAAAGAACAACAAAAAAGAGATAGGGAAATTGGAAAACATAAACTAAATGAAATGAGAGTACTTAATACAAATAGGAAAAGTGAAACAAACTAGATAAAAGTAAAAGATCATCATAAAGTCCAGTTGTTTTTAAACATGGCAGCTCATCAGAATCACATCTGGAGCTTTGGAGAAAAAAAATATCCTGCAATCATCCTGTTTTTTCCAGTCTTTTAATTTTATCGAAGTTTTCAATGGTTAAATCAAAGATTTCTCTGGGTATATGTCAAACTGCACTTGAAAACATGTAGGTTATTTCCAACTATCTTTTGATATTGATTTCTAACATAATTCCACAGTGATAAGAGAACAAACTCTGTATAATTTCAATACCTGTAGACCATGAAATTTTTGCACCTTGTTTTTGATCCCTTTTATTTGTATTAAAAAAATTCCATGGTAATTCTAATGTGCATCTGGGTTTTAAAAAGTAATTACAGGTTTTTCTATTAAATGGTAGTTTTAGTGATATAGAATCCTATTATTTTCTGTTGACCAGTCAGGATACAGTATTATTAAAATGAATAATAGTAACATAATCTCAGGAGTAAAAGATGTTTATCAGTTTTCACAATCAATAGCCAGACAAAAAATAAAACATCATTACGATTGCAAGCCATAATGGAAACATGATTAATGTAACAATGTAAAATAATTACATACAGTTTGGGGGGTCAAATAGAGTGATGTGGTAAGTGGAAGTGAATGCATACACGTTTTTTATCCACCCAGTCAGTCTGTGTCTTTTGATTGATGCATTTAATCCATTTACATTTAAGGTAATTATCACTGTTTATGATCCTATTACCATTTTCATTTGTTTGGGGTTTATTTTTTATAGGTCTTTTCCTTCTCTTGTGTTTCCTGCCTTAAGAAGTTCCTTTAGTATTTGTTTTATAGGTGCTTTGGTGGTAACTTTTACTTGTCTGTAAAGCTTTTGATTTCTCCATCAAATCTGAACTAGACTCTGGCTGAGTGTTCTTGTTTGTAGGTTCTTACCTTTAATCACTTAAAATATATTGTGCAGTTCCCTTCTGGCTTGTAGAGTTTCTATTGAGAAATCAGCTGATAACCTTGTAGGCATTTCCTTGTATGTTATTTGTCATTTTCTCCTTGTTGATTTTAATAGTTTATCTTTGTCTTTAATTTTTGTCAGTTTTATTACTGTGTGTCTCAGTGTGTTCCTCCTTGGGTTTATTCTGCCTGAGGTTCTCTGTGCTTCCTGGACTTCGTTGACTAACATCTGAAGCAAGTGAAGATCTCCTTTATGCTTCATTATCTCTTCAGGCCTTTCCCATTTTTCTTTTCTTTTTACCGAATTTGTTGCTCTTCATATAGTCTGGGTAGTAATTGTATTATGCATGCTACTGCAAATATCTTTTACCTGGTTTGCCTTTTCTGTCTATTAATAGTGCTGTGAGATGAACTCAATTTTAGTGGTTTCCAGTTTGTCAACATTTTTCCGTTTTGATTAGTACTACTTGTGTCCTATTTAATAAATGATTCCCTAACCCAACTGTGGAGATGTTCTGTGTCATATTCTAGTCTGCCTTTCACATTTGGATGTATAGTCTACCTGGAATTCATTTTTGTGCGTGGTATGATATACTGTAGTCTTTTCTTCTTGTCCCAATACCATATTTCTGTAGCTTTACAATACATCTTAATACATGATAATGTAAATTCTCCAGCTTTATTCTTATTGCTTGTCTTGGCTACTCTTGGTCCTTTGCATTTCTGTATCATTTTAGAGGCTTGGTTTCTATACCTAAACAAAAACAGCTTAAACTTTGGTTAATGTGTTGAATTTGAGGAATATAGTATACACATCTTTCTACTTATTTAAGTATTATTTAACTTCTCTCAATATTTTTTAGTTTTCAGTTAGTATCTTTTACATTTACTTCTAATTTTTGGTATTTTCAAAAATAATTCATTAAGGTAAAATTCAAATGATATAAAATTGATCATTTTAAAATGAAAAATTCACTAACATTTATTCCGTTCAATGTTGTGCAGCTATTGCCTTTTTCTAGTTCCTAAACATTTCTGTCTCTCCAAAGTAAAGCTCCTTAAGTAGTTTTCCTCCATTGCCCACTCTCTTCACCCTAAGTTCAGTTCAGTTCAGTCACTCAGTTGGGTCCAACTCTTTGCAACCCCATGAATCGCACATGCCAGGCCTCCCTGTCCATCACCAACTCCCGGAGTTTACCCAAACTCATGCCCATCGAGTCAGTGACGCCATCCAGCCAGCCCATCCTCTGTCATCCCCTTCTCCTCCTGCCCCCAATCCCTCCGAGTCTTTTCCAATGAGTCAACTCTTTGCATGAGGTGGCCGAAGTATTGGAGTTTCAGCTTCAGCATCAGTCCTTCCATTGAATACCCAGGACTGATCTCCTCTAGGATGGACTGGTTGGACCTCCTTGCAGTCCAAGGGACTCTCAAGAGTCTTCTCCAACACCACAGTTCAAAAGCATCAATACTTCGGCGCTCAGCTTTCTACACAGTCCAACTTTCACATCCATACATGACCACTGGAAAAACCATAGCCTTGACCGTCTAGGACCTTTGTTGGCAAAGTAATGTCTCTGCTTTTCAGTATGCTATCTAGGTTGATTATAACTTTCCTTTCAAGGAGTAAGCGTCTTTTAATTTCATGGCTGCAATCACCATCTGCAGCGATTTTTGGAGCCCCCCAAAATAAAGTCTGCCACTGTTTCCCATCTATCTGCCATGAAGTGATGGGACCAGATGCCATGATCTTCGTTTTCTGAATGTTGAGCTTTAAGCCAACTTTTTCACTCTCCTCTTTCATGTTCATCAAGAGGCTTTTGAGTTCCTCTTCACTTTCTGCCATAATGGTGGTGTCATCTGCATATCTGAGGTTATTGATATTTCTCCCGGCAATCTTGATTCCAGTTTCTGCTTCTTCCAGCACGGCGTTTCTCATGATGTACTCTGCATGTAAGTTAAATAAGTAGGGTGACGATATACAGCCTTGACGTACTCCTTTTCCTATTTGGAACCAGTTTGTTGTTCCATGTCCAGTTCTAACTGTTGCGTCCTGACTTGCATATAGGTTTCTCACCCTTCAGCCCCTGCCAACTGCTAGTGTGCATTCTGTTTCTATGGATTATCTATTCTGGTTATTTCATGTAAATGAAATCCTGTAGTATGTGATCTTCTATATCTGGCCTTTTAAGGTAGTATGTTTTTGAGATTCATCCTCATTGTGTAGTACATTTCAGTATACTTCATTCCTTTTTATGAATGAGGAGACTCTCTATGTATATACCATGATTTGTTGATCCATTCATTTGTTGATTTGGGGGCTGTTTATATTTTTGGGCTGTTGTGAACACTGCTGCTGTAAACAGGTATATACATGTACTTTTTTGAGTACCTATTTGCAGTTCTTTTGGGGTATATATCTAGGAGTGCCATCACTTCATGGCAAATAGACGAGGAACAATGGAAACAGTGACAGACTGTTTTCTTGGGTTCCAAAACCACAGTGAACGGTGACTGCAGCTATGAAATTAAAAGACACTTGCTCCTTGGAAGAAAAACAACAGCAAACCTAGACAGCATATTAAAAAGCAGAGATATTATTTTGCCTGCAATGGTCCGTGTAGTGAAAGCTCTGATTTTTCCACTAGTTATGTACAGATGTGAGAGCTGGACAATAAAAAAGGCTGAGAATAGAAGAATTGATGCCTTCAAATTGTGGTGCTGGAGAAGACTCTTGAGAGTCCCTTGGACAGCGAGGAGATCTAACCTGTCAATCCTAAAGAAAATCAGTCCTAAATATTCATTGGAAGGACTGATGTTGAAGCTGAAACTCTAATAGTTTGGCCGCCTGATGTGAAGAACATTTCATTGGAAAAGACCTTGATGCTGGGAAAGATTGAAGGCAGGAGGAGAAGGGGATTACAGAAGATGAGATGGTTGGATGGCATCACCGATGCCATGGACATGGGTTTGAGTAGGCTCCAGGAGTTGGTGATGGACAGGGATGCCTGGCGCACTGCAGTCCATTGGGTTGCAAAGAGTTGAACATGACTGAGGGACTAAACAACAACCACCTAGGAGTGGAATTGCAGAGTCATGAGAATTATGTGTTTAACTTTTTGAGAAACTGCCAGACTTTCCTATCATCAGCTGAATCATTTTTCATTCTCTTCAGCAGTGTACATGAATTCTAGTTACTCTATATCCTTATCAATTGCTAATTGTTATTGTCCATAATTTGGGGGGCTTTTGTATGGTATTATAAGTGGTATCGTTTTTTTTTTTTAAACTTTGTTTCCTGTGTTTTGCTGGTGTATAGAGATACATTTCGGAGAAGGCATCGGCAC
Organism: Oryx dammah; assembly: GCF_014754425.2. Lineage (NCBI taxonomy): Eukaryota > Metazoa > Chordata > Mammalia > Artiodactyla > Bovidae > Oryx > Oryx dammah. Next base: position 38,312,639 of record NW_024070201.1, on the reverse strand, counting down.
CCTACTCCAGTACTCTTGCCTGGAAAATCCTATGGACAGAGGAGCCTGGTGGGCTGCAGTCCATGGGGTCGCTAAGGGTCGGACACGACTGAATGACTTCACTTTTACTTTTCACTTTCATACATTGGAGAAGGAAATGGCACCCCACTCCAGTGTTCTTGCCTGGAGAATCCCAGGGACGGGGGGAGCCTGGTGGGCTGCCGTCTATGGGGTCACATAGAGTCGGACACGACTGAAGTGACTTAGCAGTTAGCAGAGATACATTTACATGTATATGTATATAAAGTTTATAACTGGTGACCTTCTTAAATTCACTTGGTAATTCTGATACTTATGTATTGATTGAATTTTCTACACACATTTGCATTTATGATTTCCAGTGCTTTCTTATTCTCTATTCCTTTTTCATAGTAGTTTATTATTTGATGGATGGGCGGTATTCTTGTTGAATGACTTAGAGGGTATTTATTAGAATTTAAATTTTCTTTAAATTTTTTACTTCTTTAGTGTTCTTTGTGATTAATTCTGTTGCTTTTCATTTTGGTCCTTCTTAATTTTCTTAAATATCTGATGATCCTTGCTGCTGCTGCTGCTGCTGCTAAGTCGCTTCAGTCGTGTCCGACTCTGTGTGACCCCATAGACGGCAGCCCACCAGGCTACCCTGTCCCTGGGATTCTCCAGGCAAGAACACTGGAGTGGGTTGCCATTTCCTTCTCCAATGCATGAAAGTGAAAAATGAAAGTGAAGTCGCTCAGTCGTTTTTGACTCTTAGTGACCCCATGGTCTGGTTATCCATATTTATGAAAGACTAGAATGGTTGATTTTGGTAACTGATACTGGTTTCCTCTCAGTTTTCTGAAGTCTTTTTTTCCAAGAGAGCTTTCTCTCCAAGTGGAATTACCGAGAGCTCTGTATGAATTTGTTTTAAGGGCCAGCAGCTTTCAGATAGCCTGGGGACCTAAAATTTATTTCTGGGGATCGAGTGCTCTGAAGACTTGTTTTGTTTTGGTTGTTTTTGTTTCTCTCAATGCCCCATCTCCCTACCTGCATTTGTGGATGTTTAGAGCAGCTTCAAGCTCAGCCCTCCTTCTCTTTTTCTCTTTCATCCCTGGTGCCCATGCTGGGTGTTCTCAGCAGTTCTGGATACTAAGCCAGAGAGCCAAAGTTTATACGGGAAGTAAGACTGTCGGGAGTGGCTCTGCTTTTCTCTGAGCAACCTTTAGTTACCTGGATTACTCTATGCTTTAATTTAGCTTCTTGATTCTGAACTTGGGTTTTCGCTTTAGACGATTGAGATAGCTCTTTCCTCATTTTGGTCCTTTCCTATGTTTGTTTTGCTTAGGTTTTATTTCTTCTGCTGTGACTTCTCTATCATTTTAGCCTCATTTATTTATTTTTTCCCATCTTCCTTCTTTTCTTACTGCTTGTTAATCAGTTTTCAGAATGTAATGAATTTCTTATAACTGTGAAAATTTTAGGGGTAAAATACATGTATCTATTCCTTAGCTTAAATAAAACACAAATACAGTTGAAGCTCCTCATTCTCTTCTCTGATTGTGTTACACTCTCTCTAATGCACCCATAAAGATTATCATGTGTGTGCATTTCTAAACAATAAATGGCATTCTTTTGAATATGTTTGAACCTTAAATAGTGACATACTGCATGAATCTTTCTGCATCTTGGTTTTTCCACTTAACCCTAGTTCTTTTATTTGTTTTTCTTTTAGCATACTCACTCTGTTTTCTCCTGTTTCAGTGGAATTTGGGTAAGGAAGATAACTCCACTTATATATTTCTTACTAGGACTTTTTTTAAAAGGGAGACTTAAGTACCTTTTGGATATGTTATCACTACAGACATATAAAAGAAAGGACTTGGTGTTACCTCTTGTTTCAACTGGTGATGATAGGTGAATATGACACCTCACCATGTTATACAAGCTAAGCAATTGAGTCTTGCTGCTGACCTCTATTTGGTGTTATAAATACTTTTGGAGACAGAGAAATACCATTCGTTTGTGTTTGGAGTTTAACTGAGGTTTAAGTGAAGATTTCTGTTCCTATTGCTGGAGGAATTTTTAGAGGTCACTTGGTACAAGCTGTGTTAAACCCAGGGCCAGAGAAGGTGAGTGACTTGATTGAGGTGATCCAGGGAAAAAAACCACAGGGTTTAGAAGCTAGTGTTGCAGTTCGTTGTACTTTCTACCTTACTCCAATGAAACAAAATTTAATAATGTTCTGTTTTGTTAACATTCATCTTGGATTTTTGCCTGTTCTTTAAAAAACTTGAATACCAAGAGATTTTTAGTAGATAACAATTAGCATAAATCTTGGAACTGATACTTATTTGTCATGTTTTCTTTAGGATCAGAATGGTTTCCATCCCAGAATACTATGAAGGCAAGAATGTCCTCCTCACTGGAGCTACTGGTTTCCTAGGGAAGGTACTTCTGGAAAAGTTGCTGAGGTCTTGTCCTAAGGTGAATTCAGTGTATGTTTTGGTGAGGCAGAAAGCTGGACAGACACCCCAGGAGCGAGTAGAAGAAGTCATTAGTGGCAAGGTAAGTATGGGAAGTAATCATTAAGAAGAGAGAAAAGAGTGTGTTTGTGTGTATATTATTATAATCATCAACAGCCTAGTATCCTGGAAAAAAATTAGTAGAAAGTCCTATAAGAATGGCAGTAAACTGAATATGAGTCCTGATCAGTAGGAGATAAAAGCTTTCCTCCATGATAAAGTTGTATAACAAGTTCTAAAGTACCTTTATGTTATATGCTTAATGTGTTTTTAGAATATTTGAGGCAAGTTATCTGTAATTACTAGACGCTTTAAATAGTTTTCAGAATAATAATACTTAAAAGTTACTTTCTAATTCTTACTGTGCTATGAGACACAATACTTTGACAACAGTTAAAATTTAGTAAGCACTAATTGCTCCCCATGAAAATATTAGGAAGTGGCAAAATCACATACTCCTGTTTGACTAATAACATGACAGAAGGGTCATATAGAATACAGAGTATGTCATACATTTAAACCTTTAGAGAAACATTGCCGAGGGAAAAATGGAGATGAGCTGGAGTAAAATTATTTCATGGTCATAAGCTTTTGAATTTTCTCAAAATGAATGGATTTATCTGATATTTGTTGTTAATAACTTTGGTATAGTAGCTATGTAAGTTTTTAGTTACTAGGTAGGTATTTGGTACCTTTAAACCTCCTAGGGCAGCTGTGACTTATATTAAAAAAAAAAAAAGACCAAAACCAGAAACATCTTGAGTTACTTTGAGCAGTCAAAGAATTGCTAAGAAGTATCAAAAGATATGATGATTAATTCTAGATTAACAGCTCTCTTAGAGTTAATAAATAAATAATTTATTAGAAATAGTTTATATTCCATTCTGGTTTGATCTTTCAGTAGAAATCCATAGTTAATAGTGGCTGACCTTTATTGAGTGCTTACCTTGTGCCAGGCACTATGTGCAAAACACTTTGTGTATGTGTTTAATTATTACAGCAACTCTTGAAGGTAAGTGTTGGTGTTACTTCCATTCTCCAAGATCATATAGTTAGTGTTAGAGCCAGTGTTTGTGAACTCTGAATGATTGGACCTTAGAGCTCATGCTCTGGTAGGGACAAATGTTGATATATCCCATTTTGCAAATATGGACAGTGAGTCTCAGAAGTTGTCATTTTATCTGAAGTTGTGTAGCTAATAGATGCTGGATATAACATAGACTACTTGATAACAAATTCCTTTCTACTTTATAGCATTATTTCCTCAGTAGATAAGAAAGTAAGGCAAAGATGATGGAAGGCTTTGTGAGTCAGTGGGAGAAGTAATCTTGAGAGTTGGATACTTTACTGGTAAATGTTGTAGCTGGTACACGCTGAGTGAAAATAGCTTAATTTCCCAAAGGCAATGGCTAAAAGCTTGGTACCTTTTTCACAAAAATTAAAAGAGAAGATGGCAAAAGCAAGAAAGAAGTCGGTGAAGATCAGAGAAAAACAGAGTTAACAACAGCAGGAATGAGTCAGTTTATAGATTAGGGCAGTAATAGGAAGCTTATCTCCTAGGAGAGATAAAGTGAAAGTCACTCAGTCATGTCTGACTCTTGGCAATCCCATGAACTATATAGTCCGTGGAATTCTCCAGGCCAGAATACTGGAGTGGGTGGTCTTTTCCTTCTTCAGGGGATCTTCCCAACCCAGGGATCAAACCCAGGTTTCCCGCATTGCAGGCGGATTCTTTACCATCTGAGCCACAAGGAAGTCCAAGAATACTAGAGTGGGTAGCCTAGCCCTTCTCCAGGGTATCTTCCTGATCCAGGAGAAGCGGGGTCCTTGCATTGCAGGCGGATTCTTTACCAATTGAGCTATCAGGGAAGCCCAAAGTATGATAACAGAAGATCAATTGAAAGAAAAGATAACACCATACAGGGTAAGACCTGTACAGAAATGTGGGAGTGTTTAAATACAACTTTTAATTTTCTTAAAATTACAGCATTATAATAAAATACAGTCACCAATATTCACTACAATGACTTAGGATAAATTGAAAGGTTAAATTATTGATATATTTAGACTGTTTTCTTCACCAAGGTGTTATATTGTTTGGAAATTATTTCCGTTCAAATATAATTTTGATTCAGAAGGATAAACTTCTTTCTTTTGTGAAGCATTCATGTTTTTCTTGTTTGTATTTTCCTCTTATTCATTAAGAGGTAATTCTAGACCCATAGGGTTTTAAGTGAGGTGCAAATTAATACTAGTTTTTCCTTTAAAAAATAAATTATTTGAAACTATTAATAAGACATTAAAGAATAAAAATAATACTTACTTTTATCCCAGTGTTTATTAAGTTTGTCTCCACATGAAAACTTTAAATAGTCCTTACTTCAACTAGAAAAACTTCTTTTCCCTGAATTAGTTTTAAAAAACCAATCTAGCTCTTTGAGGGCTACTCAGTGACTATATAGCTCACAAGGGTAGTTATACTCTACCAGTATTCTCCCCATTGCCACAGACTCCCATGCACTTGTGTTCTTCCCCTTTGCCCTTCCTTCCATTAAGATATATGAATCCTGCTCTACATTAGAGGTGTTCAGTCTCTGAGTTGTGTCCAGTTCTTTGTGACCCCATGGACTGTAGCACACCAGGCTGCTCTGTTCTCCATTATCTCTTGGAGTTTGCTCAAATCCATGTCCATAGAGTTGGTGATGATATCTAACCATCTCATCCTTTGCTGCCCCCTTTTCCTTTTGCCTTTAGTCTTTCTCAGCATAGTGTTTTCCAAAGGTTGGCTTTTCACATCAAGTGGACAGATACTGGAGCTTCAGCTTCAGCATCAGTCCTTCCAATGAATATTCAGGATTGATTTCCTTTAGGATTAACTGGTTTGATCTCCTTACAGTCCAAGGGACTCTGAAGAGTCTTCTCCATTACCACAATTTGAAAGCATCGGTTCTTTGGCACTCAGCCTTCTTTATGGTCCAACTCTCACATCCATACATGACTACTGAAAAAGCCATAGCTTTGACTATATGGACCTTTTTGGGGCAAAGTGATGTCTCTCTTTTTTAATACACTGTCTAGGTTTGTCATAGCTTTTCTTCCAGGGAGTAAGCGTCTTAATTTCATGGCTAGATTCTGTATAGACAATAAAAAAAGATGTGAGTTAATACTTTAGTATTTACCACCATAAAACCTAGCTATATAATAACTATGATTGAAGAATCTGCCTCTTAAAGTGTGGTAGGTACAAAGTTCATTTTCAGTTATTTTGTGAGAGCTGAGATTGACTCAGCCGTATTCAATGTGATTTTAAAATTAAAACTATTTGGTAGCCTAGTATAAGGATGTTTTTAAAAAACATGATATAATTTATAGCTTTTTTTTAAGTGACTTTTAATTGTAACTCTTGAGCAAATTATTTGATAACGTATATTGATTGCAATGTGTAGCAGATAGTATTATTACCTCATCACTGTATTTTTTCATATCCTCCAAATAGCTTGAAAGATTCTTCAATCATTTAAAGCAATGATTCTCAAACTTTTAGTCTCTAGACCCCTTTACACTTTTAAAAATTATTGAGAACTTCAAAAAGGTTTTGTTCTTGTGAGGTTTTGTTTCAAATATCTTATTGACATTTACCATAGTAGATTCTAAACCAGAGACATTTTTAAAGGAAGAGAATATATGTACAAGCACACATTCCATTAGTCATCAATAGTGATGATATCATCACAAATGTAGCTTTGGAAAATTCCTCTCTATACTTGTGAGAGAATGAAAGTGAAAAATAACTAATGTTTTAGTTTTATTATGAAAATAGTTTTGACTTTGTGAAGTACCTAAAATAGTCTGAAAGATTCCTAGGAACTTACCACACTTTGAGAACTGCTGCGGATTAAGAGGGTGCAGTGTTGCTTAGACCATTTAGGTCTGATGGTCTTTTAGGGACATCCTTCTGGCACATTCTTAGGGATATACCAATAGGGGCAAAAATCTTTATGCTTTAAGGAGGGAGCTGACTTTTGCAGATATCCAAAATTAATTTGAACCCAAGCTTGGCAGTAAAAATTCCCTTAAAACTTTTGAAAAGGGAGGAGACATCAAGGGGGCTTTAAGACCACAAGGCCTATTTTGTGTAATAATGCCTGCTTGTGTGTTTTGTTGCTGTCTCTGCCATTTGTTTACTCATGTTTTATTATGAACCACTTATAATTGGTGTAATTATAATTGGTATGATGGTTTAGTCACTAAGTCATGTCTGATACTTGCGACCCCATGGACTGTAGCCTGCCAGGCTCCTCTGTCCGTGGGATTCCCCCGGCAAGAATACTGGAGTGGGTTGCTGTTTCCGTCTCCAGGGGATTCTCCCAACCCGGGGATTGAACCTAGGTCTCCTGTGCTGCAGGTAGACTTTTTACTGATTGAGCCACCAGGGAACCCCTATAATTGGTATAACCACTAATAATCGTTTCCCAACACACTTTTTTCCTCTATTGAGAGGTTATTTATTCTTACCCATTTTTTATTTTTCAGAAAACATATTTTGTGCCTGCTCAGTGCTGGGCATTTGACTTGATATAAAGGGTTGAATTCAGGATTAAGTAAGAGTCGTTGCTTTAATGGAACCTACTGTCTACAGAGTTTTTAAGAAGGGGGTTGAGGAAGAGAGAGTGTAGAGGTGTTAGGAGAGATTGGATAGGAGCAATTATTGAAGCTGATGTCTTAGTTGGAATTGAGGGCCTAAGTAAAATGTGAAAGAGTTTAGCATCTTCTCTGGAGTCTCCAGGGTAATCCTTCTAAAATTTTTCCTCACTAGTAAGCCTTATTTGTAAAGGAAATGATTATCTTCTACATAAAGCCTGAAATTTCATTTAACTTTTGTAGTTTAAACATGTGGCCATTATTTTACTCTAATCTGCTAAAGAGGACTACAACCAAAAAACAAAAAGTGATAAGGTTTGGATTTTAGAAATCTGATCATTTTAAACATTGATCTGATATATATATATATATATATATATATATATATGTATATACTGCTTATGTCTGTGCTGAAGGATCGTACAGTCCCCAAGTATTTGTCTAAATATTTGACTACAATACTGTATAGAATTATGTCATTTTATGCCTTAAAATATTATATCATGTTTTTTAATTGCCCCCGGCACATCCTACTGGTTATTCCTAGGGTCATTCATTCTCACATATATATAGTGTAGCTGCTAAATCAATAAAATGAGTTCTTTTTATATCAAGCAGCAATTAATATGTACACTTAAAGTTGTTAAACATTTAAATAGAGTCTACTATGATTTTGAAACAGGAATAAAAGAGCATAAGCATAGGGCATATACTGTAGTGTGATATTGTCTTCTAGCAGAATTTCTCAACCTCAGCACTCTTCACATTTTAGGAGAGTTAATTCTTTATTGTGGGGAGCTGTCCTGTGCATTGTAGGGTGGTCAGCATTCGTGGCCTGTGCCCACTAAATGCCAGCAGCTCCCTTTCCTCACCATCCCAGTTGTGACAAGGCAGAATTGTGTTTCAGTTCAGTTCAGTTCAGTCGCTCAGTCGTGTCCAATTCTTTGCAGCGCCATGAATTGCAGCACACCATGCCTCCCTGTTCATCACCATCTCCCAGAGTTCACTCAGACTCACGCCCATCAAGTCCGTGATGCCATCCAGCCATCTCATCCTCTGTCGTCCCCTTCTCCTCCTGCCCCCAATCCCTCCCAGCATCAGAGTCTTTTCCAATGAGTCAACCCTTCACATGAGGTGGGCAAAGTACTGGATTTTCAGCTTTAGCATCATTCCTTCCAAAGAGCACCCAGGGCTGATCTCCTTTAGAATGGACTGGTTGGATCTCCTTGCAGTCCAGGGGACTCTCAGGAGTCTTCTCCACACACACACCACACCACACACACACACCACAGTTCAAAAGCATCAATTCTTTGGCGCTCAGCCTTCTTCACAGTCCACTCTCACATCCATTCATGACCACTGGAAAAACCATAGCCTTGACTAGATGGACCTTAGTTGGCAAAGTAATATCTCTGCTTTTCAATATGCTGTCTAGGTTGGTCATAACTTTTCTTCCAAGGAGTAAGCGTCTTTTAAGTTCAAGGCTGCAGTCACCATCTGCAGTGATTTTGGAGCCCCCCAAAATAAATTCTGCCACTGTTTCCACTGTTTCCCCACCTATTTCCCATGAAGTGATGGCACCAGATGCCATGATCTTCGTTTTCTGAATGTTGAGCTTTAAGCCCACTTTTTCACTCTCCTCTTTCACTTTCATCAAGAGGCTTTTTAGTTCCTCTTCACTTTCTGCCATAAGGGTGGTGTCATCTGCATATCTGAGATTATTGATATTTCTCCCAGCAATCTTGATTCCAGCTTGTGCTTCTTCCAGCCCAGTGTTTCTCATTATATACTCTGTATATGAGTTTAAGCAGGGTGACAGTGTACAGCCTTGACGTACTCCTTTTCCTATTTGGAACCAGTCTGTTGTTCCATGTCCAGTTCTAACTCTTGCTTCCTGACCTGCATATAGGTTTCTCAAGAGGCAGGTCAGGTGGTCTGGTATTCCCATCTCTTTCAGAATTTTCCACAGTTTATTGTGATCCACACAGTCAACGGCTTTGGCATAGTCAATGAAGCAGAAATAGATGTTTTTCTGGAACTCTCTTGCTTTTTCGATGATCCAGCAGATGTTGGCAGTTTGATCTCTGGTTCCTCTGCCTTTCCTAAAACCAGGTTGAACATCTGGATGTTCATGGTTCACGTATTGCTGAAGCCTGGCTTGCAGAATTTTGAGCATTGCTTTACTAGCATGTGAGATGAGTGCAATTGTGCAGTAGTTTGAGCATTCTTTGGCATTGCCTTTCTTTGGGATTGGAATGAAAACTGACCTTTTAGACATCACCAAATCTTCCCTGGGGGCTAAAGTTGCCCCAACTTGAGAAGTGATATGCAGCAGTATCCCGGGGAAAATAAACCTCATTGCTGGCATGATTGAATTAAAATAGCCGACTATGAAATAAATTCTGGAAAGAGAAGAAAGTACATTAAAGAGGGCATTAGTGGACTTAGTAAAGTAGGAACTAATTGGGGTACCAGTGGGTTAAAAGCATTGGAAAAGATGGCTTTGAATAACAACATGGTGGCTAGAGAAGGGAGGAGCATCAAGCTTGAGATGTAACTTGTGAAGCAGCATGACCAATGGTGGAGATAATCTAATATGAAGAGGAATTAAAGGTCATTGGCAGTCTGGGAGAATGAAAAAGTGAATTCAATGTGTTAAAAGTACTTTTCTGGTTATATCTCGGGCTCCTTTTTCTCTGCTATCCCCTTAAATATTCTTCAGAATTTGTCCTAGGCCTAGATCTCTTCTTACTAGGTCCAGTTAGGAGATTACTCAGCACCTTCTCTTGTATGTGAGATGAACGGTTGTATTTTAAAATAGATTTGGAAAAAGCTTCATGTAGTCTGGACCTTGGGTGCTCATCACTGTTGCTGCTGAGTGATACTCTCCCAGGGCTACATGTGTGGTTAATAGAATCAGTGATCTGATTCTCTCTTCCCTGAACTCAGGACCCACAGAGCCAGTTACCTCTACGGCACTGATCTTCTGTGGAGTCTCATTGACACTTTATAGTCAACATGAACAAAACTGAACTCCTCTCCATAGGTATTCATCCAGTGTTTTCCACCGAATGAGTTTATTCACATACAAGTGTTTGTCAGCACTCTGTTATCTGGGGCCTGTGTGCTGAGCACAATAGATGTGGTCCCTGTCCACATGGAGTTTGTATTCTTTATTCCTTCTCCTGTCATTGGCCAAGTCTTAGAGTTATTTTTAATTTCCCAAACATAAATGCTTTATTACTATTAGGTGGTTATATGTGACACTTTCTTTGCCTGAAACACTGTTCTTCTACTTTATAATCTCAAGTCCTTCCCCAGCAGGGCAAGTTGTTGTTCCCGTACAGTCTCATAACACTGTTGTGTTAGCCCTGTTTTATTACTTATAACACTGTATTTTAACTGTTTCTTTGTTTAATTTTTCCTATAATATTTTAAATAACTTGAGGCAAAGGTCATTTTCTTGTTTTCTCAGTGTATGGACAGTACTTATTTTATCTGAAATGCTTAGTAAGTATTTTATTAATTTCTATAAAAACAGTAATATTGAAGTCATTACCTAAAGGTGGAGAAGACTATTACGTACTAAAAGTCATATAGGAAGGTGAAAGTGAGTGCCATGTGTGTTTTATAGACTTTTTTTTTTTTTGCCCCAGATTTAAGACTCTGCTTAAACTATAAGTATGGATTTTAAATGGATTGGAGAGTCAGGGTGTAATAGAACAGTGATCTGGAGGTCCCATCTATAAAATCTGGGGTAAAAAATTAAATTTGACTCACAGTTAAATATGTTTGTAATGTAACCATCTTGGGATCTGACTGATTCTCTAGTTAAATTTATTCCTTTGAATATACTTAAGGAATATTGAATTTTCTATTTTCAAATTAGAATCCTATATATATGATACTTCACAGGTTTTTCCAGCTTCTGATCTTAATATTTCCTTAAAAACTTTTTTTTTCCTTTAATATACTTACATTTTTTTCCTCTTTAAAATTTTTCTAAGATTTAAAGTAGAGTGTAGTTAATGGCATTTTATTCTAATCTGCTAAAGAGGACTACAGCCAAAAAAAAAAAAGTGATAAGGTTTGGATTTTAGAAATCTGATCATTTTAAACATTGATCTGATATATATACTGCTTATGTCTGTGCTGAGGGATATACAGTCTAATGAACAAAGGCATAAACAGTTAAAATTTAACTTTGCAAACTGCTACCTCTGTGTCCTTGGTGAGTTACTTAACCTCTCTGTTTCTCAGATTCCTCATCTGTAAAATGGGGATAGTATTTTCCATACAGAATGATAGCAATTTAAGCAACCTTAGGATTTGCATAGTTGAAATCTAAAAAATACTGATCCTTGGGGGAGAAGATGGTGATGATGGATTTTAGAAAGTTGAAAAATACTGCCCTAAAATGTTTTTCTCCTTTGAAAGCTTTTTGACAGATTGAGAGATGAAAATCCAGATTTTAGGGAGAAAATTATAGCAATCAGCAGTGAACTCACCCAACCTAAACTGGCTCTTAGTGAAGAAGATAAAGAGATCATCATAGATTCTACTAATATTATATTCCACTGTGCAGCTACAGTAAGATTTAATGAAAATTTGAGGTAAGTAAAGGTATTTATATGATATTTAAACTGCAGTATAGTTAAAAGATCTAATTTGAATTCTACTTGTTAGTCATTTTGAAAATGTTTTGAAAATGTTTTGAAAATGTTTGCTCTCTATTGTAGCTTTCAGTATCCTACAGTGTGTTAAAAGAATTTTCTTTCTCTTAACAGTTAAAAACATGTGTTTCTTAGAAGTAGTTGCTGTGAATTTAAATATGGGGCAGGGAGAAAGCAAATGGGAACTGTGAATTAGAAGAAAGAACTTTACCTTGGGTAGGAGTATTAGTCTTAATAACTAATAGCGTTTATTTCCTTTTCCCTCCATTCTTTCAGAAGTGTATACTCCAGCAGCCTTATTTTTCTACTTCACACATATTGATCTGATATTAAATATTAAATAGTTAGGCTCAGGTTTTGCAGAGAAAGAAAAAATGGCTCATACATTGAAGTCATACCTTGTTTTTGTTTTAAAATTTTGGTATCACTGTTAATAGGGTACATTGGATATAGGTTTACTTTAAAAACAGTTTGGACTTCTTTCAAGATACGTATTTCAAGAAAAAACATAGCATTCCAAATGGTCACTATGTTTTAAAAAGTCTCATGTATATGCAATTCAAATAATGATGCTTAATTCAGAACACTTTTGATGTTATATACAGTTTTATAATGTAACTCTAATTATATGGTCTTAGATCGGTTAGAATGGTGTATATTTTTTAGGTTTCATGATTGCTTGAAGGGCTTCTTAAAATGTTTTTAAGTTCAGTTCTGATTATAAAGGACTTTGAGATTATCCCCCATATTGTCTGTAGAAGTGCAAACCTTAATTGACACTGTGTGACATGACGGTTCAGCACCAAAACATTACAGTGAGTTCTGCTTATAGTTCAGGGGAGGGAAATGATTAATAGTCCCTTATGTTTCTTTAACAATGTTTTATAGTTTCAAGGTGTTTTCTCACTCATTATTTCATTCCGTGCTTACATTACCCACCTTTATATAGTGGGCAAATCCATTTTATACTTGAGGAAGCTGAGACAGCACTATGTAGTGGAAAAGGCATGAGCTTTGGAATTACATACCTTGGTTCTAATCTTGGCTTTATCCTTTATGATCTGGTGATAATTATTTATTTACTTTTTGGTTCTTTTTATGCAGCAGTTACATGTTCAAGATTCATAAGTGACAAAAGAATCTTATTAGAACTTAGTATAATCTCATTTTCATAAAATATGTGTGTACACAACATGTTTTATACACATATCTTTTAATATTGGCTGGTTATTATATTTGGATAGTGTGATTATAGGTGGGTTTTTATTATGAAATAGTCAATCTATTTTCTCTTATTCTAGCTTTCATAACAAAAAAAGAGTTCACATAACCTTATGAAAGTGTTTTGAGGAAAAGGTATATTCATACTTGATAATTGTGGTATAATCCTCAAAGGGAAAATTAGATTCTTTCAAAAGGGAGATTGTTTTGCAAACAGGCAACATTCATTCAGGTGAAACTCATCTAAATAGCCTTATGAAAAGGACCCAAGTGTAATACTTTTGGGGCAAACATTTTCTTTCTTCTTTGTCTTCCCCTTAGGGTAAGCAACATTACCATTAACAAAAGGGAAAATTTATTATTATTATTATTTGTTCTTTCACTAGAGATTGATGAACATTTATTGTTCTTCTCTTCCTTGCCAAGGCATGTATGTTTATTCACCTAATCCCAGTTGTTACATTGAAATTACTGTTTTCTATGAAGCAATTTTAATGGATATTGATGTCTAAGTGGTGATATAACATTCTAAAATACTGTAGGTTGACATAACTACTTTTTGCAGAGCAGTTATTCTTTTTTTTAATGGTTAGCATTTTTATGTCTTTTTTTCTTAATATATATTTTATTGAAATCTAGTGGCCTTACAATGTTACAAGTGCACAGCAAGGTGATTCAGTTATTCATATACACATATATTATTTTTAAGATTATTTTCCATTATAGGTTGTTACAAGATATTGACTGTATGTGGTTCCCTGTGCTATACAGTAAACCTTTGTTGCTTCAGAGCAATTATTCTTTATAGCCACTTTTTATTTTAGCCCACAAATAAAAAATGGTTCAAAGCCTTTACTTCCAGGGCAAAAAAATCTAGATTTCACTCCCCAAACTCTATTTTTGGATAAATCAGAATAAATTGCACACAATTTGCAAAGTCCATATAGTCTAATAGATTATGCTTAAATAACCATAAAATAGAAAATGTGGAGTTACTGAAGAGCATATGTTAAAGTGCTATGCAAGTTGAGAGGTAGCAGAGCTCATTTATTTTTCACATATGCTGGTCTATAAATCTTGAAGTGGGGAGAAATGGATATCAAGATTAGAAATTATAAAGAAATACTGACAAAAGGAGAGAGTGATATTGAGGATAAAAAAGGGAGTTACATCATAGTCTGGTATCCCTTAAGTATTAAGGAAAGTGAGGGTAGGCAGGGCCAATGGAGTTGAGAGTAAAGAAGTATCAAGAGACTAGAGACCATGATGAGGATGTAAAACAGGCTTAAGTGCAGAAATGGAAGGACAGATAATGTGGTGTGGGGAAAATTCACAGTATGAGGTTTTAGAGATGGAAGAGTTTGGGGTGAGAAAGCCCAGGGTAGGAATATGAGAGTAGGTGTTCCGAAAGGAGTGGAAGTAAAGATCCATAATTAGAAAAGATTAAGAAACTGTTGAGTTTAAGGCCATTGATTCTCAAACTTTAGAGTATGTTATGAAGCTTAAAAATTACTGGAGAATGTGTTTAAAATGCAGAATCTTGGACTGTGTTTGCCAAATTCAAATCCTGTAGTTTTGAGATAATAAGCGGGAATCCTCATTTTTAGGAAGAACCTAGGATGTGACTTATTTTATTTTTTTAATATAAATTTATTTACTTTAATTGGAGGCTAATTACTTTACAATATTGTATTGGTTTTGCCATACATTAACTTGAATCTGCCCCAGGTGTACATGTGTTCCCCATCCTGAACCTCCCTCCCACCTCCCTCCCCATCCCATCCCTCTGGGTCATTCATCCCAGTGCACTAGCCCCGAGCACCCTGTCTCATATATCGAACCTGGACTGGTGATTCGTTTCACATATGATAATATTATGTTTCAATGCCATTCTCCCAAATCATCCCACCCTCACCCTCTCCCACAGAATCCAAAAGACTGTTCTATACATCTGTGTCTCTTTTGCTGTCTCGCATACAGGGTTATCATTACCATCTTTCTAGATTCCATATATATGTGTTATTATACTGTATTGGTGTTTTTCTTTCTGGCTTACTTCACTCTGTATAATAGGCTCCAGTTTCATCCATCTCATTAGAACTGATTCAAATGCATTGTTTTTAATGGCTGAGTAATACTCCATTGTGTATATGTACCACAGCTTTCTTATCCATTCATCTGCTGATGGACATCTAGGTTGCTTCCATGTCCTGGCTATTATAAACAGTGCTGTGATGAACATTGGGGTACATGGGTCTCTTTCAATTTTGGTTTCCTCGGTGTGTATGCCCAGCAGTGGCACTGCTGGGTTGTATGGCAGTTGTTTCCAGTTTCTTAAGGAATCTCCACACTGTTCTCCATAGTGGCTGTACTGGTTTGCATTCCCACCAACAGTGTTAGAGGGTTCCCTTTTCTCCACACCCTCTCTAGCATTTATTGCTTGTAGACTTTTGGATAACAGTCATTCTGACTGGCATGAAATGGCACTTCATTATGGTTTTGATTTGCATTTCTCTGATAATGAGTGATGTTGAGCATCTTTTCATGTGTTTGTTAGCCATCTATATGTCTTCTTTGGAGAAATGTCTGTTTAGTTCTTTGGCCCGTTTTTTGATTGGGTCGTTTATTTTTCTGGAATTGAGCTGCAGGAGTTGCCTGTATATTTTTGAGATTAATTCTTTATCAGTTGCTTCATTCGCTATTATTTTCTCCCATTCTGAAGGCTGTCTTTTCACCTTGCTTATAGTTTCCTTTGTTGTGCAGAAGCTTTTAATTTTAATTAGGTCCCATTTGTTTATTTTTGCTTTTATTTCCAGTATTCTTGGTGGTGGGTCATAGAGGATCCTGCTGTGATTTATGTCGGAGAGTGTTTTGCCTATGTTCTCCTCTAGGAGTTTTATAGTTTCTGGTCTTACGTTTAGATCTTTAATCCATTTTGAGTTTATTTTTGTGTATGGTGTTAGAAAGTGTTCTAGTTTCATTCTTTTACAAGTGGTTGACCAGTTTTCCCAGCACCGCTTGTTAAAGAGAGTGTCTTTTCTCCATTGTATATTCTTGCCTCCTTTGTCAAAGATAAGGTGTCCATAGGTGCGTGGAATCTCTGGGCTTTCTATTTTGTTCCATTGATCTATATTTCTGTCTTTGTGCCAGTACCATACTGTCTTGATGACTGTGGCTTTGTAGTAAAGCCTGAAGTCAGGCAGGTTGATTCCTCCAGTTCCATTCTTCTTTCTCAAGATTGCTTTGGCTAATTGAGGTTTTTTGTATTTCCATACAAATTGTGAATTTATTTGTTCTAGTTCTGTGAAATATATTGTTGGTAGCTTGATAGGGATTGCATTGAATCTAGATTGCTTTGGGTAGTATACTCACTTTCACTGTATTGATTCTTCCAATTCATGAACATGGTATATTTCTCCATCTATTAGTGTCCTCTTTGATTTCTTTCACCAGTGTTTTATTGTTTTCTATATATAGGTCTTTTGTTTCTTTAGGTAGATATATTCCTAAGTATTTTATTCTTTTCCTTGCAATGGTAAATGGAATTGTTTCCTTAATTTCTCTTTCTGTTTTCTCATTATTAGTGTATAGGAATGCAAGGGATTTCTGTGTGTTGGTTTTATATCCTGTAACTTTACTATATTCATTGATTAGCTCTAGTAATTTTCTGGTGGAGTCTTTATGGTTTTCTATGTAGAGGATCATGTCATATGCAAACAGTGAGAGTTTTACTTCTTTTCCAATCTGGATTCCTTTTATTTCTTTTTCAGCTCTGATTGCTGTGGCCAAACTTCCAAAACTATGTTGAATAGTAGTAGTGAAAGTGGGCACCCTTGTCTTGTTCCTGACTTTAGGGGAAATGCTTTCAATTTTTCACCATTGAGGATAATGTTTGCTGTGGGTTTGTCATATATAGCTTTTATTATGTTGAGGGTATGTTCCTTCTATTCCTGCCTTCTGGAGGGTTTTCATCATAAATGGATGTTGAATTTTGTGAAAGGCTTTCTCTGCATCTATTGAGATAATCATATGGCTTTTATTTTTCAGTTTGTTAATGTAGTATATTACATTGATTGCTTTGCGGATATTGAAAAATCCCTGGGATAAAGCCCACTTGGTCATGATGTATGATCTTTTTAATGTGTTGTTGGATTCTGATTGCTAGAATTTGTTAAGGATTTTTGCATCTATGTTCATCAGTGATATTGGCCTACAGTTTTCTTTTTTTGTGGCATCTTTGTCAGGTTTTGGTATTAGGGTGATGGTGGCCTCATAGAATGAGTTTGGAAGTTTACCTTCCTCTGCAATTTTCTGGAAAAGTTTGAGTAGGATAGATATTAGCTCTTCTCTAAATTTTTGGTAGAATTCAGCTGTGAAGCCATCTGGTCCTGGACTTTTGTTTGCTGGAAGATTTTGATTACAGTTTCAATTTCTGTGCTTGTAATGGGTCTGTTAAGATTTTCTATTTCTTCCTGGTTCAGTTTTGGAAAGTTGTACTTTTCTAAGAATTTGTCCATTTCTTCCAGGTTGTCCACTTTATTGGCATATAGTTACTGATAGTAGTCTCTTTGATCCTTGGCAATTCTGTGTTGTCTGTTGTTATCTCTCCAGTTTCATTTCTAATTTTATTGATTTGATTTTTCTGCCATTGTTTCTTGATGAGTCTGGTTAATGATTTGTCAATTTTATTTATCTTCTCAAAGAACCAGCTTTTGGCTTTGTTAATTTTTGCTATGGTCTCTTGTTACCCACAAATTACAAAAGAAATCAAAATATGCATAGAAACGAATGAAAATGAAAACACAACAACCCAAAACCTGTGGAACACTGTAAAAGCAGTGCTAAGGGAAAGGTTCATAGCAATACAGGAATACCTCAAGAAACAAGAAAAAAGTCAAATAAATAAACTAACTCTACACCTAAAGCAACTAGAAAAGGAAGAAATGAAGAACCCCAGGGTTAGTAGAAGGAAAGAAATCTTAAAATTTAGGGCAGAAATAGGATGTGATTTAAATGACAGATGTCTGGGTCCCCTGCTTTGGTTGATTAATTGGCCCCTAGACATCTGTTTCTATATCTTCGTCAAATTAAAAAGAAAAATCAGCAGCATTAGTGATGAAATCAGTAATGTAGGTAGTATTTTTGTAATCAGTGATGTAGGTAGTATTTTATTAGAGATAGGAAAGAGTGGTGAGGAAGAGATCATGATGGCCTGGGGAATTTATTTAATATGTAGTTTCCCAGGACTCAGTTCATACATTGGAGAGTGTCTAAGGATGAGGTCCAACAGTCTGCATTTTTAATAACTCAACCGGTATCAGTCATGCCAAGGATGAGTCCCTGGTCTATGTCTTAGAGGTGTTATCAACATAGAGTTTGAACAGTCCAATATAGAAGACAGGTGAATAAGCAAATTTATTAGCTGTTCAAGTTGAGGTTTCTCCTTTATTGAAGTGATTTCTGTGTCTGCATTAATGATGGACCATTATTACAAAGATTTGTTCATTTTGCTCTCCCCACCAAAAGCCAGTGCTACATAAAATGCATTTAAGAATTCATATAACCAAATAATAGTGAGAACTTTTATTTTTGTTTAGCACTACTGAATGCTTTCAGATCTAACATGTCAGGACCTCAGCCTAAAGTTCAAGATGTAGAAATTGGATGGTGGTAAAACAAGAGTGAGGATACTAGCCTGGCAGGGATATTAAGAGTTATTTATGTGGACACAAAATGCCTTCAGGTTTGGGCTCTCAGTTGCAGACAAATGGTAAGAGGTGAGCAGACAGAGCACAGGTGTGCTTCCTTTGTAAAGTTATTCCTACTTTTCAGTGACCCAGAAATTCTGTCACTGTCCTCAGGAGCCTGTAACAAAATATCCTTTGTGTCTTGCTCCCAAAACATTACTCTCCCTACCACTATTGTTTTGCAAATGGGAAAGAAGATAGCACATTGCCTTACAGTCTAGTGGACAGTATCCTCTCTGTGAAATGTCTTTTTTCTGGATATCTGTTCAAACAGATTTTCCTCCTTCAGTTGAGATGAGGAAAGAAAAAGATAAACTCATGATTGTAAGACCCCAACCCGATTATTTCATTGAAAAAAATTTTTTTTCTGTTTTCATAGGTTCTCAGATACTATTAAATTAAAAGAAAAAAATAAGACCCAAGAGTTTTTTCTCATGAATTATTTCTTGTTCCTAGTGACCCAGAACTTGTTTTTCTGTCCTCAGAAACCTGTAATAGGATATTTTCTGTATACCTTTTCCAAAACAGCACCCTCCCCATTCTTACCGTTTTCCAAATGTGATATGCATCAAAGCACTACTTTACAGTTAAGTGGACCAGATTCTATCTGTGACATATTCTGGCCTTTTAAAAGAATGGTTGATTTTTTTTCTTCTTAAATATTGAAAATGTAACCAAAACTATTTTTTTTTTTAATTTTCTTGTGGTTTCTCTTTGAAAATACAGTTTTCCATGAAATGTAAGCATAAAACTTATAATTTTCCTATTGAAACAACTTCTGTGTTTCTGACTTTTTCATATATAATTTTCATAATGTGATATTTCATGTTATTATCCTGTAATTTCACATTGACTTAGCATGGCAAATTTAGGGAATTTTCCTGAGGGTGTGGGAATAAAGGGAACCCTTCTACTCTGTTGGTGGGAATGTAAATTGGTGCAGTCAATTTCTTTGGAGAACAGTATGCAGGTTCCTCAAAAAACTAAAAATAGATTTGCCATATGGTGTAGCAGTTCCACTCCTGGGTTGCACATATCTGCACAAAACTATAATCCAAAAAGATGTATGCAACCCTGTGTGCATAGCAGCACTATTTATAATAGCCAAGACATGGACAACCTAAATGTTCATTGACAGATGAATGAATAAAGAAGGTGGGTATGTATACATACAATGGAATGTTATTCAACCTTAAAAAAGGATGAAATAATGCCTTTTGCAGCTACATGGATGGACCTGGAGATTATCATATTCAGTGAAGTAAGTCAGAAAGAGAAAGATGAATACCATATGATATCACTTATATGTGGAATCCAAAGTATGACAGAAATGAACTTACCTATGAAACAAACTCACAGACATAGAGAACAGACTGGTGTTTTCCAAGGGGTAGGGGAGGGTTGGAATGAAAGTTTGGGACTAGCAGATGCAAACTCTCATATGCAGAACGGATAAACAACAACGGCCTAATGTATAGCACAGGGAGCTATATTCAATATCCTGTAATAAACCGTAATGTAAAAGAATATGAAGAATATTTATATTAATATATATATAACTGAATCACTTAGCTCTACACCAGAAACTAACACAACATTGTAAATCAAGTATACGTCAATTAAAAAACAAAAGCAGAAACGCAACCAAAAATCCCCCAAAACAACAAATGTAGGAAATTTTAATTTTTTTTTGAAAAATTACGGTTAGAATAAGTTTTTCTTATCTGTTAAAATTTCAGTAGTTTAACTAAATTAGTAACTTATTTCTGTAATTCCTGGTACTTTATCGTAATCTCTTTCAGATCAGTTGTATCAGCTGATAGTGTCACCAACACTGTATTAACTTTGCCAGTTTCTTTCACAGTATTAATGGTTTTGAGTGTTTTAACTTTTTTCCCCCCTCAAATAAGTTATAAAAGAAAGTATAATATAAAGTGGGCTTCCCAGGTGATGCTAGTGATAAAGAACCCACCGGGTAATGCAGGAGACATAAAAGATACGAGTTCGATCCCTGGGTCTGGAAGACCCCCCCTGAAGGAGGAAATGGCAACCCATGCCAGTATTCTTGCCTGGAGAATCCCATGGACAGAAGACCTTGTCAGGCTACAGTCCATAGGGTTGCAAAGAGACACAACTAAAATGACTTAGCATGCAAATAATAGATCACAAAAACTACTCACCCCTTAAGTAATATTTTTTAAATGCCTATTTTGGGACTATGTTAGGAATAATGCTAAGTACTTGCAAGCTTTTTTTTTTTTTCCATTTAATTTTAGATAAAATCTTAGTAGGTAGTCTCTTACCTGTTCTCCTTTACTGATGAGGACACAGGCCGGAGTGCTTGAGTGACTTTCAGTTCAGTTCAGTCGCTCAGTTGTGTCCAACTCTTTGCGACCCCATGAATCACAGCACGCCAGGCCTCCCTGTCCATCACAACTCCTGGAGTTCACTCAAACTCATGTCCATCAAGTCGGTGATGCCATCCAGCCATCTCATCCTCTGTCGTCCCCTTCTCCTCCTGCCCCCAATCCCTCCCAGCGTCAGGGTCTTTTCCAATGAGTCAACCCTTCGCATGAGGTGGCCAAAGTATTGGAGTTTCAGCTTCAGCATCAGTCCCTCCAATGAACACCCATGACTGATCTCCTTTAGGATGGACTGGTTGGATCTCCTATCTAACATGAAGTGATGGGACCAGATGCCCTGATCTTAGTTTTCTGAATGCAGAGCTTTAAGACAAATTTTGACTCTCTTTCACATTCATCAAGAGGCTTTTTAGTTCCTTTTCACTTTCTGCCATAAGGGTGGTGTCATCTGCATATCTGAGGTTATTGATATTTCTCCCGGCAATCTTGATTCCAGCTCTGCGTTTCTCATGATGTACTCTGCATGTAAGTTAAATAAGTAGGGTGACAATATACAGCCTTGATGTACTCCTTTTCCTATTTGGAACCAGTCTGTTGTTCTATGTCCAGTTCTAACTGTTACTTTCTGACCTGCATATAGGTTTCTCAAGAGGCAGGTCAGGTGGTCTGGTATTCCCATCTCTTTCAGAATTTTCCACAGTTTATTGTGGTCCACACAGTCAAAGGCTTTGGCATAGTCAATAAAGCAGAAATAGATGTTTTTCTGGAACTCTCCTGCTTTTTTGATGATCCAGTGGATGTTGGTAATTTGATCTCTGGTTCCTCTGCCTTTTCTTGGATATCTGGAAGTTCATGGTTCACATATTGCTGAAGCCTGGCTTGCATAATTTTGAGCATTACTTTACTAGCGTGTGAGATGAGTGCAATTGTGCGTTAGTTTGAGCATTCTTTGGCATTGCCTTTCTTTTGGATTGGAATGAAAACTGACCTTTTCCAGTCCTGTGGCCACTGCTGAGTTTTCCAAATTTGCTGGCATATTGAGTGAAGCACTTTCACCTTCAGAGTATCATCTTTCAGGATTTGAAACAGCTCCACTGGAATTCCATCACCTCCACTAGCTTTGTTCATAGTGATGCTTTCTAAGGCCCACTTGACTTCACATTCCAGGATGTCTGGCTCTAGGTGAGTGATCACACCATCATGATTATCTTGATCATGAAGATCTTTTTTGTACAGTTCTTCTGTGTATTCTTGCTACCTTTTCTTAATATCTTCTGCTTCTGTTAGGTCCATACCATTTCTGTCCTTTATCAAGCCCATCTTTGCATGAAATGTTCCCTTGGTATCTCTAATTTTCTTGACGAGATCTCTAGTGTTTCCCATTCTGTTGTTTTCCTCTTTTTTTGCATTGATCACTGAGGTTGGCTTTCTTATCTCTCCTTGCTATTGTTTGGAACTCTGCATTCAGATGCTTATATCTTTCCTTTTCTCCTTTGCTTTTCGCTTCTCTTCTTTTCACAGCTATTTGTAAGGCCTCCTCAGACAGTCATTTTGCTTTTTTGCATTTCTTTTCAATGGGGATGGTCTTGATCCCTGTCTCCTGTACAATGTCATGAACATCGTCTGTAGTTCATCAGGCACTCTGTCTATCAGATCTAGTCCCTTAAATCTATTTCTCACTTCCACAGTATAATCATAAGGGATTTGATTTAGGTCATACCTGAATGATCTAGTGGTTTTCCCCACTTTCTTCAGTTTAAGTCTGAATTTGGCAATAGGCAGTTCATGATCTGAGCCACAGTCAGCTCCTGGTCTTGTTTTTGTTGACTATATAGAGCTTCTCCATCTTTGGCTGCAAAGAATATAATCAATCTGATTTCGGTGTTGACCATCTGGTGATGCTGATAGATATGCTAAGCCAGGTTGGAACCCAGGTCTTATTCCAGAGTCTTGTTTTTAATCCCACTTCACTTCAGGATGTATAAATTGAAAAAATATTATTCACACATAGTTTTCCATGCTTTTCAGTTCAGTTCAGTCACTCAGTCGTGTCTGACTCTTTGCGACCCCATGAATCGCAGCATGCCAGCCCTCCCTGTCCATCACCATCTCCCGGAGTTCACTCAGACTCACGTCCATTGAGTCAGTGATACCATCCAGCCATCTCATCCTCTGTCGTCCCCTTCTCCTCCTGCCCCCAATCCTTCCCAGCATCAGAGTCTTTTCCAATGAGTCAACTCTTCGCATGAGGTGGCCAAAGTACTGGAGCTTCAGCTTTAGCATCATTCCTTCCAAAGAAATCCCAGGGCTGATCTCCTTCAGAATGGATTGGTTGGATCTCCTTGCAGTCCAAGGGACTCTCAGGAGTCTTCTCCAAAACCACAGTTTCAAAGCATCAATTCTTCGGTGCTCAGCCTTCTTCACAGTCCAACTCTCACATCCATACATGACCACAGGAAAAACCATAACTTGACTAGACGGACCTTAGTTGGCAAAGTAATGTCTCTGCTTTTGAATATGCTATCTAGGTTGGTCATAACTTTTCTTCCAAGGAGTAAGCGTCTTTTAATTTCATGGCTGCAATCACCATCTTTTATAGTTGGTGCTTTTATAGTTGTCATATTTTTTAATGGCTGTATTCTTTCATTGTGTTAAAAATACCTACTTTATTAAATCATATCATAGTGAATATTTGAGCTCTAGCCTTTTGCTATTTCTAGGTAGTGCCTTATCAGTTATTATTCTGCGTATATACTTTTGCATTTGTGAAATTTTTCCTCAAATACATTTCAAGAAGGGGGTATATATAGACCTTGAGATCTTGCATGTCAGTCTTGTAATAAATGTACCAGTTTTATTCTTAACACCCCTTTGCATTGTGTTGCCTTTAAAAGGTGGTTAGCTTAATTGCTACAAAAAAGAGAAATAAACATTTTTACTTGATTTTATGTTAATAAAATTTAAGGTTTTTGAGTTTTCTTTGACTGTTTTGTCCTGATTGATGACTCTACCGTAGCATTTTAAAATTACTTATTCTTTTCTTTGTATGTGGTACAATGATTTCATAAAACAGTATGCTTTCAAAAATCAAGATGCAAAAAAAGTGTAAAATGATTTCCAAATGTATGCATAAAAGCCAAAGACTGAAATTATCTGTGTCTATTTCTGGGTAATTTAAAATAATCAGAAAAATTTTAAACACAATTGATAGAACGGCTGTACTTCATGTTAAAATAACAAACAAAATCTGAGCTAAAGGATTAGTTGTAAAGAAATAAATACCTCTTTGTCCCTTTCTATTTTTGATACTCTAAAATGGAAATAAGTTTTTTTTAGTAGGTGAAAGAAAGACATAGCTTCCCAATTTTTTATTGTGACTTTTTGTTTTACAGAGATGCTGTTCAGTTAAATGTAATTGCTACACGACAGCTTATTCTGCTTGCACAACAGATGAAGAATCTGGAAGTGTTCATGCATGTATCAACGGCATATGCCTACTGTAATCGAAAGCATATTGATGAAGTAGTCTATCCACCCCCTGTGGATCCCAAGAAGCTGATTGATTCTTTAGAGTATGTTTGTTAACTTTGCTTTGACCCCAAACTTTGGATCCAGATTTATCTATTTATATGTATCTCTTTGTCTGTTTAGTTTTTCTCTTTCTCCTTCCACAGTACACATTGCTCTCTTCCTTATTCAGCAAATTATTATATATGTACTGTGTTCTGTTTATCATATCAATTTGTACCTAATGACTCTAGGTGAGGTCATTGTGAAGCTTTCCCTTTTGAACAGGTGTTGTGATGGTTGGAGGAAAGCCTTTGAACAGCTTATTCATGGTATTAGAGTCTCAGTTTTTTCAAGGAATCAAGCTTAGCCACCAAGAAGTTCCTGATATCCATGGAGACTAATGACTGCCTGTTCAATAGCAAGGTCTAATTTATTAAAAGATTGTGCTTTTATTTTGCCCAGTGAAGTACAGTTGACCCTTGAATAACACAGGTTTGAACTATGTGAGTCTACTTCTATACAGATTTTTTCAGTAAATAAGTCCTCCAGTACTGCACAGTCTGTGGTTGGTTGAATGTGTTGATGCACAACCATGGTACAGAGTGCTGACTGTAAAGTCACATGGGGATTTTTTACTGCACGTAGAGTCAGTGCCCCAACCCTGTGTTTTTCCAGGTGTCAACTGTATATCCTCAGAGGAGCCTTGAAGTTTTAAGAAATCAAAGGAGTCATGATCCTTTAATTGATATTCCTAGTGTTATTGTTTATTATCTTTCTAAGGACTAGAATCCTACTATCAGTTATTGCTTGAGAAGTATTTGTGATTTGGTGGATACAACTAGGTATGGCCAAGATTTCATTTGCTTCAGCCTGTACATTCTCATTGAGTGAAACAAATAGGATCAAAGCAAGAATAAATAACAGGGTCTTTTCTTCTTTTATAGACTATAATTATAGAAAATTCCAGTATCCATTATATCTTTGCGTGTTTTTTTATTCTCATATAATATTCCTGCAAGCTTTTTCTTCCTTTATTCTCTGTTTGCCCTTAGGTCTCTCTTCTAAGAGATCCTGTTCAGGTTCACCTCCTTAGTTACCACCCCCTGTTGTCTCAGTTGAATTTTTTACTTCCCAGGGGTGGTACAGAATGTTCATAGCTTCTTCTCCAAGTTTTCTTCTAAAATAAGCATAGAAGCCCATTTCTTTAAGGTTTTGCTGGAAATATGAGAAAATAGATTTGTAAGAAAGTTAGTATTGGGAGCTTTCTTATGGTAATTCCCTGGTTTCTGTTTTCTAACTCCATTTCTTAGATAGTTCCAAATATCTACCTCATTTTCCTCAGATCATTAGGCAGAAGTGTTTAATATCTCTGGGAAAAGTTGAACGTGCAAGTTAATTTATCTTTTTACTTTTTCTCTGTCCAAACATCTGAGTTGCTGAGAAAGAGCCTATAAACCTATTCTGTTATTTCCTTTCTTTGTTTACAAAGAAATCTGGCCAGCAGATAATTTTAGGATAACTCGTAGATTGACTATGTAATCTCCCTCCAGTGATAAGGTTTACTGGCTCTACAGTCTCTCCTAGTTAAGCCTGTTTTATTTTATTTTTTAATGTAACTCTTTTATCCATTTTTTGAAGTTCATCTCCATTATGGAATTTTTCCTATGTTGAATAGTAACCTACCTTAAATTTTATAAATATTCCTTTCCTTCCACACAAAAAAGTACTTTAACATACAGAAGAAAGTTTATCTTGATAGTCCTCATCAGTTAGTGTGGGTATCCCTGTATAATAACAGTATTTTTAGTATACAAATATGCATAGTATTATAGACAGACAGGAAAACTATCTGAAAACAAATACATAACATTGAAATTAGAAATTTAGACTGAAAAAGACTATAGAGATCACCTAGTATATCACCCTCCTCTTATAGGTTATCATAGTAGACATTTTCTTCAGAGATACTGAGAGAACTGAAGCAATTTTATGACTGCACAGTAGATTACTAGACCTTTTTTATTAATTTTAAATGTATGTTCATTTAAAATGTATAGTTAACATGTTATGCTGTTATGGTGATTATATACAAATCTTTAATTCCTTGGGGCCAGATGTATTTTGGAATTTATTTAGACTTTAGAAAAAATATTATCTATTGTGTAATATAAAATAACTTCAGCTATTTAGATTCAGGGTAGTGCTCCTTGTCAAACACATAGGAAGTATATGAATACTTACAACTAGAAGATTTTTTTTTTTAAATACCATAAATCAGTTCTAATTCACTTTTGCTACCTATCATACGGCATATGAAAAAACTCTTGGTTTTTAGCTATAGAAACTGGATATACATCTGGATTTGTGGTTGATATTTAATGAAAGTAAAGCTGATTTCCTTTTTTTTTTTTTTAAGTAGAAGTTGTAAGACACTTGAGTTGGAGCCACAGACATATTTGAAATATGCAAAGTGGTTTTTCATTTTTTAAATGAAAATATATCTGAAAATATTTTTTTGAAGTGAAAAAATATCTGAAAATATTTTTGCCTGTAATTTCTTTGTTTACCAGGTGGATGGATGATGGCTTAGTAAATGATATCACACCCAAATTGATAGGAGACAGACCTAATACATACATATACACAAAAGCATTGGCAGAATATGTTGTACAACAAGAAGGAGCAAAGCTAAATGTGGCGATTGTAAGGCCATCAATTGTTGGTGCCAGTTGGAAAGAACCTTTTCCAGTAAGTTGCTAGAGATCTTTGTAAATAATTGGAATTGAGAATTTTAAGTCATAATTTTGTACAAAAAGAGTTGGCAATTTTTTAAGAGCAGGTTTTGTTTGCTGTACATGGTTTACTGTGGCAGAGTTGTTTGCATTTGTAGAGAGAGACACTCTTACTGGTACTTTTATGTAAGGTGCATGTATTGTAATGTTGCATGTATAGAAATGCAGATAAACTTTTAAAATGTTAACTGAAAATTAAAGGCTATGGTATTGTCTGGAGTCAGAGGAGACCATGCCTTTCAAGTTTCTTTGTCATCGATAAGAGATTGGACACTGACACATCACCATTTGTTGGCCTTTAAAATTATTTGTGGATTAGTTTCCCTTGTGGAGGTGAAGGGAATAAAGGTGAGAATATTCAGGATCTTATTTTATTTCATTTGCTTTTTAGTACCTGAAAGAGGCAGGTCTTCTAAGAAGTTCACTTCTTGTATAGTTTACATGCTAAGGAAGATAAAAAATTTCTCTGATTTGCTGTAGAAAAGCAAGGCATTATAGTATTTGTGAATCGCTGAAATAAGAGGAAACGTAGATGTAAAATGAAATAAATTGATTTAGGAAAGACTTAAATCTCTGTAGTAGTAGTAAATGATACTATCTCTTTTGTAACTTTGACATTACTCTGTTTTATTCAGTAATCTTGAGAATTTACCATTTCCTTCAATCTAAGGATACTGCCTTAGTAAATAGCACAAAATCAAACTTGAGCAATCTTAATTTAGCTTAAATATTTGACAGATATAAACTTCTTTTTGCAAAATTCTCTTTGCAGAGAGTTAGTGAAAGAGTAGGTAACCCTTTGAAAATTATTTTACTTAGTCATCTGCAATCTCAGAAAAGACTATTTAAGATGGGGAGAAATACTCTGGCCTGAATATAGTCAGATTTTTAGTTCTTAGAAGAAGACTACCAAGTATGTTTGTGGAGTTATATAGAGTTCAAATTGTAAATCTGTAATTTTATAGTATTTCTAAACTCCCTTCCTTTTTTTTAATTTTTGGTATTAGGGATGGATTGATAACTTTAATGGACCAAGTGGTCTTTTTATTGCGGTAAGTAATAAGCCTTTTATTGTATTGAATATTCTATTTTGTTTTTTTTCCTGTGTATCTTTGTATCATGTATTTGCACTATGGGTTCTGTGCCTTAAAGTTTTGTTTTTAATTTCAACAAAGGCAGGGAAAGGAATTCTTCGAACAATGCGTGCCTCCAACAATGCCCTTGCAGATCTTGTTCCTGTAGATGTAGTTGTCAACATGAGTCTTGCGGCAGCCTGGTATTCCGGAGTAAATAGGTATATGAGATGGCAATGTCGTTTATTAGATGTATAGTAACTGAGATGAGAACTAATGTTAAAAAATCCTCTATAATGGATATTTATCAGTTTATTAACCCATACCAATATTATATAGATATTATCACTTTCAACTGCAAGAGTTGACTTACCACAGCCAATGAAGTGGTTCCATCAGCAGTAATAAGAATTAACATAAATTCTTGTGTACTGGCACAGGATAGACAAGGTCATTAGAGTTTTTTTTTAATGTATTTTTTAATACAGACTAAAACTTGTTATAAATTTGTCATATATAAAGAGGTGAAATTCATAGAGAACAGCTTACATGTATCAAACATGCACACTAATACACTTTAATCAACTCGTGGGGCTTCCCTGGTGGCTCAGAGGTTAAAGTGTCTGCCTGCAATGTGGAAGACCCAGGTTCCATCCCTGGGTGGGGAAGATTCCCTGGAGAAGGAAATGGCAATCCACTCCAGCACTCTTGCCTGGAGAATCCCAAGGAGGGAGGAGCCTGGTACGCCACAGTCCATGGGGTCACAAAGAGTCGGACACAACTGAGCAACATCATTCGCTATACTATATAATATTTATAGGTCTAACACTTAAACCTAAACATCTAAGCTTCTCAGTGACATTTTTCTAAATAATAATCTTCCCTTAATTTTGAAGTCACTGTTTTATATTTTACAAAAAGGAGGGATATGATTATATGAATATGTTTCTGGTAAAAGTGAATTCCGTTCACAATTTCTTTTTAACTAGAGCCTCTGAAAATGGGAAGGAGCTAGGAAGAGCTGAGGTGGTTCTTCTTCCTATATGAAAAAAAGACACTTGTGCTAGTACAAGAAGAAAAATATGAAGTCTGTGTTTTTATAAATATTTTTTTGGTAGGATTGGAAAAAAGGGTAGTGTAAATAGTTGTTCAGACATAAAAATTAATCCTTTAAAGATAATATTTTAAATATTTATGGTAGAAAAGTCCTCATTCCTACTTAAGTATCATATAAGATTTAGATTGGTTAAGTTTAACTTTTTAAAATTTTTCATTGCTTTGATCTTTGTCTTTGCAGACCAAGAAACATCATGGTGTATAACTGTACAACAGGAAGCACTAATCCCTTCCACTGGGGTGAAGTTGGTATGATTTTACCTGTATTTTTGAATGTTAGAATAAATTTTTATAAACTTAAAATGTTCACTGATTACATTAGAATAATCCATGAGGCATTAAAGCCACCCAGTTACAAGTTTATTCTTATTTTAGTTGCCATGTTAGAACATCTACTAATACTGCCTTTTGGTCCTTAATGTTTCATAAATTTAAAAATACCCAGCTGTGTGTTCCCTCCTCATCCCACCCTTGTCTGACCCTTATTGTTTCTCTGCTGCCATCTGCAGGATGTGCATAGATAGCCGTGGTATGGAAATAAACCTTTTTCCCTCCCTCATGGGCATTCTTAATCCTGATGTTCCCTATTCACAAGCAGTATCACTCACAACTACAAGAGTTGATATATCACAGGAAATAGCTAGTTGTCCTAAGAGGAATAGCTGAAGGAGTAAGCAAGTAGGATACATTTTGTCAGAATATTTTCTGTTGCATTTATTAATCTGTTAAATACACAAATTCACAGCAGTAGTGTGTATGCTGTTACTTGTTTCAAAACAAGAATAGTATAACTTAGAACGTACTGAAACTTAATCATTTTTAAGTCAAATATAAAGTAAAATAAAATATATTTACAGTGTTGATTTAGTATACTAGGTCTTATTTTATCTCTAATTAAACAGTTTTTGTTATCCTTGTGGAATAATTTTGATTTTAAAGTAAATATTTGTCTTTTATTCTAGAGGTTATTCTATGACATTTTTACTTCTATTTAGTGATTGACTGTTAGACAATATAAGGGGAAAAAATCTAGGGTGCTTTTAATCTTATGATAATTAGTTGTGTTCTTTTAAGAATTTTAAAACACTTCAGATGAGTTAGGTTTTTTGTAGTCTTTCATTGTGTTAGGAAGTTTAGCAAAAATCAAGTTGAGCTTTATTTTTTAGTGAATATTTCAGTAAACATTTCCATTGAAGTATTAACGTAGATGATAATAGAGTTGATTGTTTTGATATTGTATAACCTAGATAAATTACAGCAGAAGTTAATTTGGGGTTGTTTTAAGCTTGTTGATATATGTTAATTTGAGCAACTTAATTATTCATAAACAAAGGATGATGATTTCCCTTTTCTTTTTAAAGTAAGTACAGTAATAAGAATCTGGAAAGAGGAACAGAAAGAAAGAAGCTATCGTGAGAGGTGAAATATAGAAAGTGACATTGTAAACTGATATAGGTAAAACATTAAAAGGATTTTTAAGAGTGAATTTTAGCAAAAATTCATTCATCTAATTAAAATTCATAAATGGAGTTCTAAAACCACTTGAGTTCAGCAGTTTAATACCCATATTCCCTTAGTTACTATGAAAGTAGAAAAGTTTGTTTTTTAAATGAGCAAACTCTGACATCTTTGGTAAAATATTTTGCTTTGTAAAAACATGATTTTTTTTTTTTTTTTACAAAACTTCACTACATGGTTATTATCAAAGCTGTTACACAACTTTTCTTCCTCAGAATACCATGTAATTTCCACTTTCAAGAGGAATCCTCTCGAACAGGCCTTCAGACGGCCCAATGTAAATCTAACCTCCAATCACCTTTTATATCATTACTGGATTGCTGTAAGCCATAAGGCCCCAGCATTCCTGTATGATATCTACCTCAGGATGACTGGAAGAAGCCCAAGGTAATGGTGACTAGCTCTGTCTTATCTGTTCCTCTGACTGTTAAACAACCCATGCTTACACTAAACTGCATATTAACTCTGTATTTGTTTATGCTTATGATAAGGCTTAATGGCCTTTTGTGACTGAGAAGACTCTTGAATTTAAGAATTTGTCAGAAAAGCAAAGGTAGTGTTATAATTCATTCTGTTCTAAATTTTGGATGATAAATTACTGTCATATGCTGAATTCTAGGTCTAACTTTAGGTATTTTTTTCTGAATAACAAAACATTCAAAATGCTTTGATGCTTATTTTTCCTACAGGATATTATCTAAATCATTTCTTCAAGATGAATCCTTTAAACCAAGTATTCAGGCGCCCCAATATTAAGTTTTATTCCAACAACTTATTGCTTCATTATTGGAAGGGTGTCAAACATACAGTACCTGCATTATTGCTCGATCTTGCACTCAGGTTGACAGGTCAGAAACCGTGGTAAGAAGAATAGCAGTAAATACACTGTATTGGTAAGGTGGTGGAGGCTTGCTGGAGAGACAAAAAGTCGCTAGCATGAGCTTTACCTTTAGTTACTAACCTGATTAATCACAATCACAATCCGGATGCTAGAACATTTCTTAGAAATTGAGGATATTTGGGGAGACTGTGGATCTCATCTTACTGGGCCATTGATCCTCCAAAATCCCATATCACAGGAAATGTCCAGCGTCAAGGTTGTCATTGTTATTATAAGCTGAAATTGAGCCCTTCTCTCCCCATTAATAACTTGGAGGTGAGTTTTATAGGGGATTAAGGGTTAAATGTTTTGTTTTAAGTACAGTTTTATATGAAAAAAACCTAGGATGCTTCTAGGAAATTAATTGCTTGAGCTGTCTCAGCTTCCCATTCAGCTTATAATATTGTAATTACAGTTTTTGACTAATTTTTCAGGTTGATAATGTCATAGTTTAAAACGAAGGTTAACAAATTGAAAACTTCATTTCTTATAGTTGTTATAACAAGGCCTTTTTTTTAATTGAAAGCTCACAAACTTAAGTAATCCTACTGTCTTTACCACAATTATAGTGAAATATACTATAAAAATATTTATTTTTTTAACTACATTGGCATTTGTAGTGGAGCCTTTGATTGGAGAGTTCAGGATTTGAGTATTTAAGTGTAAAGAAGATGCTGATTCCAGAACTTTGTCAGCTGCTCAAATAAAAGTGAGGTATCTGCTAGTTATAGTGTATCAGGATTTGAGTTACATGTAGGGAATTTTCTGTGGATTCAGTTGTCCATTATGTTTCTCATCATGTATGTTAAATATTGAAATATATGAGTGGTGTTGAACAACAGTGCATGCTGTCTTGATATTAATAGATTTTATGTAGATTAGGGCAGAAAAATCAAAACTAGGTTCAAAAAGTAAAATAAGTTAAATATATCACAATGCTTTACACAGAAAAGGGGGCTTAGTAAAGTTACATGAAGAACCAGAGTTGATTAAATAATTTATAATAGATATTGATGCATAACAAATTATCTCAAACTTGGTGGCTTAAAACAGCAGCTGTCATTTTATTATTTCTTTTGGTTTATTGCTTCTCTCAGCATCTGGAATTTAGGAAGGAATCCACTGGGTAGCTTTGGCTTAGAGGTCTTTCATGTGACTGAGGTCAGATGGAACTGAAAGGGGGACGTGTAGTGGAACAGCTGCTGTCATTATCTCTTCATGTGGTATCCGGATCTCTCGTAGAGTGTCTTTGCAAGGACCAGTGGTCGCCTTAGGGGAGTTGGACTGCTTACATGACAACTGGAGGCTTCAAGGAAAAGTGCTTCAGAAGGTGGAAGCAACGTGCATTTTCTGACCTCCCTAAGAAAATCATGCAGCACTACTTCCACCTTATTCATTTAGTCCCAGGCGAGTCACAGATCTTCCAAGATTCCAGGAGCAGGGATATAGAGAATAGTCAAGATTATCTTGTAAATGAGCTGGTGAGATGAATGGTATTGTTGCAACCATTTTTGGAAAGTGCAGTTTGCTATAGTCAGTCTTCTAGTCCTAACAGTTTATATTCCTCTTACATGGAAAACACTCTTGCTTTTTCCCCACAAAACCTCTCTGACAAAAGCTTGAAGCCAGTGTGGTTAGTGAAATCTGTTATAATTGTGGATGAAGCTTTTCAGATACATTTCCTCAAATATTGATCTGAAAACCTGTGAACTAAAGTGTCAGGTTACCTCCTGTCCATCTGATGTATAATAGTGAGACAAGCATAGGAAATAATTTAGACTTGTTCAAAAGAGAAAAAATAAGAGGCACACAGCAATCACTGGTCCATAACAATTCTTCATTCCAGCAGGGTATGTTTGATGGTTTCTTAGTTAGGGTTTCATTCCCCCCCTCTCCTGAGTCATCCTTCTTTTGCAGCTGGAAAAAAAAAAAAAAGGCCTGTGTTTGCAACTGAATAGCCTTCTTATCCTACTT
Organism: Oryx dammah; assembly: GCF_014754425.2. Lineage (NCBI taxonomy): Eukaryota > Metazoa > Chordata > Mammalia > Artiodactyla > Bovidae > Oryx > Oryx dammah. The sequence goes on along the minus strand of NW_024070201.1, from coordinate 38,278,612 downwards.
CCTGCTCACAAAAAGTTGGGAGTCTTTAGAGCAGAGATGGCAAGCTTTCTCTAAAGCACCATATAGTAAATATTTCAGTCTGTGTGCCATATGGATTCTGTTGCAGCTTTTTACTTCTGCTGTTAAATGTAGCTTCCACCTTATAACTACTCAATTCTGCAGCCTCAGACAATATGTAAATGAACAAGCATGACTGTGTTCCAGTCATACTTTATTTTAAAAATAGATGCATTTGGCCCTAAGCTCTGGTTTGCTGGACCTTAATGCAGAGGCCTCTTTGCATTTGGTACTGTCTCTGTCCTTTTAAGTGTAAACTCACAATTCCTTTAAAATTGTGTGTGTTTCCCATATATTTGTTTTAAAACAATCCAGTCCATTAGACCAAAGCCATACTCACAGATCTTTTTGAGACATACCCTTCTCTGTCTTGGGTTCCTTATGAAGTTGCTGTGGAACAGCACCCTTGAGTCTTAAATCTTTGCCTCTTATATCCTTAGACTCTTAAATCCTGCCTCTTAGAGCCTCTGTAAGACATATCGTTAACATCTAGAATGAAACTTTTGTCTGAGAGTTTCTATGAAGTATACTACTGTAATCTTTTTGAGGTCCTAACAGAATCTTACATCTGCATTCTCGATTTGATCTTTGATCAGAAGTTGTTTCTAAATGAATTCCTGGCTAGAATTTTACATTCCTTCCAAATTCCACTAAAACCAGATAGTTCATTTTTTAAAATCATCTTTGTCCTGTTTGAGGAAATCTTGGCTTAGATTATCAAGTTTATTAGATACATTTTCTATTTTCCATGTGACCATAGGTAATAGTTTTGTTCTTCTAACTTCCAACATTATTCTCCTCACTTACCTTGAAACTCTCACCAGCAGCTTCCGTACAGCCCTTTTATTTTTTCCACTAACATCCTTGGTCTTTCCATGCTTTATCGGTGGTCTCAAGGGCCCCACAGTTTCTGTCTACCTAAAGGCGTACTGCATGTTTTAGGTTTTTATTACAGCAGTCCCTCACTCCCAGTACTGATAGATCTGTTCCCATTATTTGAGCTGCATGACAAACCTTTCAAATTTAGAATCTTTTTTTTTAATTTAGATAAAATTGACATCAGACTTGGTATCTTAAAACAGTAATCATTTCATTCTGTGGGTCAGAAGTTCTAGAATGCTTTGATGGAATGGTTCTCTCTTGGAAGTGATTGCAGTCACAGGGATTAGAGCCAGGCACACTGTAGGGAATGGTAAAGGAGAGGCAGGGTGCCGAGCAGCTGGGTGGCCAGACGTCTCTCTCTCTTCATATAGTCTCAGAACCTTTCAATGTGGTCTCTGCACATGGACTAATTTGGGCTTCCTCACAGTGTGGCAGCCTCAGGGGGAGTTGAACAGCATACATGACCTCTGAAGGCTTCAAGGGTGAGTATTCCACTGAGCAAGGCAGAAAGCTACCTTACTTTTTCTTAACTCCCCACAGAAGTCACAGTATCACTTCCACCTCATTCTGTTGGTATAAGTTACCTTCACCTCTTAATGGGACCTGTTAATAGTTAAGATGATACTGTAGGTGAACATATAAGATGGGAGATAATATTTGCAGACACCTTTGGGAATTAAAATTTGCTACAAATAGGAAGCATCAGTCCTGTACAAGGCTTTCTAAATATCAAACCAGGAATGCTTTGGGAGCTTACAGTCTAAAAGCAACAAGAGACATAAAGGTTTTTTATTTAGGCAGTTTTATAAATGTTAAATACATGGCGGTAGTCGCTCAGTCATGTCTGACTCTTTGAAGACCCCATGGACTGTAGCCTCCCAGACGCCTCTGTCCATGGAATTTTCCAGGCAAAGAAAACTAGAGTGGTTTGCCATTCCCTTTTCCAGGGGATCTTCCCCACCCTGGGATTTAATCCAGGTGTCTTGCATTGAGGGCAGCTTCTTTACCATTTGAGCCACCAGGGAGGCCTCAAATGTTAAATATAAAGTCTTATAATGTATATTATTAAATTTGTTCAGATTATTTGCTGAGCAAAGTAGTGGCCTCTACACCTTACATTAGGACCTTAATATAATGCCTGCCTCTGCATTAAACTAATGTCAGTCATGTCATTCATGGTGTCCATTTTACTCATTTGCATTGTTCCTAGTATCAGTTGACTTGATAAAAATATGACTTACTGTTTATCTGGGTATAATTTAAAAAGTACAACTCAGATATGCATCATATGGCTTTTGGTGACTAGTCTCTTGGGACTAGAATGTGTGATATTATCACATATAGAAGCAGTATAAGTTATCTGCTTTAGCTCTTGAAATGTAGTAGTTATTTTCTCTTAAAAATGGTATTTTTAAAAAATGGTTCTGTGGCCTCCTTTTTGTTGTTGTTTTGGTATTTAGCTTAACTTTATCTAGTTTAACTTCTCTGAATCTTAAATTTTTCATTTTTGTGGTTCTCAGTGGAGGGCAGTTTTGCTTCCCTTTAAGGGACATTGGACAGTTTTCGGAGATGTTTTTAGTTATCACAACTGGGTAGATGCTACTGGCATCTAGTGGGTAGAGACCAGAGATACTACTAAGTGTCTTACAGTGCACATGGCAGCCCCCTCCCACAAAGAATTATCTGGGCTAAAATGTCTATAATGCTGAGATGGAGAAACCCTGGACTAGATGATTGTTAGGATCTTGCCCTCCTCTAAAAGTTTTTAAGAATTTTTTTCAGGTTGCTGTCATAAAGAATGAATACTCAGAACATTCATGGCAATGTGGTCCCAGGCATCTGCTCTTAGAGCATGTTTAACCAAAGACTAGTGAGGCAGAGTTTTAAGTTTCTATTTATATTTCCCATAGTATTCAGTCCAGACTTTTATTACTTGATAAATGTTCTGTGAACTTAATATATATATATGACCTTTCAGATTTCCTTCTCCCTCTCCAGTATTTTATTGTAATTATGGCGGAATCACTGATTGACTTTTAGGGTAATTCTATCACTTGAATGAATCTGAAAATAAGACTAAGTGAGAATTGTCAGTGAAAATGGAGTTAGGAAGAAAAACTTTTTAAATAAGGTGTATGTCAGAAAGCCACATTAACCAAATATGTGTGTATGTGTGATTCATGTATACTATACTGGCTGTGATAGTTGGTATTAATTACCAATCTTGTAAATCTTCTCCTCCCTTCAAATTCTTTCTGTTTGAACTATTCTTGTCTAGATTTAGCCTTTGATGCTCACTAATTCTTTCTGTGTTTAATGGAGGTTTTATTTTGTATTACTTTCTTTAATGAAGTACAGTTCATCTTTACATACATGGTCCATGTTGTCTCATTTTCTTTCAGTATTCTATATTCAGGGTTTCTTTCTAAATGTGTTGAATGTGTCAGAATTGCTTAGCTAATGTTACTGTTTTGATTTCCTCCTCATTTCTAATGTTCTCATTTTCTTCTATTTCTCTCATTTCTGAAGCCCTGATTTGGGGATCTCTAAACTGCATAATGCTAATCCTAATTGTGGGACTATAAATAGAATTCTTTTAAAGTATTTCTTCACATATAATTTTTCTTTTTATCAGAGATTAGGAATTTTTGGTGTGTGTGTTTTGAAAAATTCTGCCTTCTATTTCTCTACCTATCATTGATAATTATTATTGTGTAGATGTTACTGTTCTGGTTAGTGTTATGATATCAATGACTTACAGTGAATCATGATATATAGAATGCCAAATTTAAAGATTAAAGCCTCTCACCCTTTTAAAAAGAAACGAAAAAGTATCGAACTTTCTTATTTTTATAAAGATGGATATTGGGGATTTGGGAAGATTAGGGAATATATTGAATATCTATTTGAGAAAGTTGTCAACATGAGTCATTGATTTCATGGCACATCCAGGCGCCTGTTGGTGTTCAAGAGCAAGTTGTTTAAAATATATATAAAGAGTTAACTAAATGGCAAATGAATATTTCTGTATACTTTGCTTCCATGATGCTGAAGAGTTGAGATTAAAATGTAACAGTATGTTATGAATTCACAGAAAATCTTACTAAAATGAAGCTGAGCTAAAATGTGATTTAAGGAACAAAAAAGGAAACAAATGCTAATTGAATTCATTTATTTGCTTAGTATTATATGTAGAAAATTTGGCCTTGAAATATTCCATTTCATATATCAGCAGAACTCTCCTTGGGCAATATTAAATTCATTTCCTGCTGCTTAATTTTTTTTTTTTGCATTTATATAATGTTCCAAGATGCAGAAATATTCTTATTTCCTAGTGATTTGGTACACTTATTGAACTACGTGTTACAATCTTACTGTCAATTCCCTGGGTGGTGGTGAGATTTTTCTTATCTATGCAAATTATGAATCTCAGTTTTTCTTAAAATACAGGATGATGAAAACAATAACTCGTCTTCACAAAGCTATGGTGTTTCTTGAATATTTCACAAGTAATTCTTGGGTTTGGAATACTGACAATGTCAATATGTTAATGAATCAACTAAACCCTGAAGATAAAAAGGCAAGTATTTTTTTATATTAGAAAATAAGGAGCATACTAATTAGAATATGCTAATTAGCAACCTGAGAAATAATTGGGTATTTTCTACAACCATCATGCAATAAGAAAGTTGATCTATTTATAGTGTCCCATTTTCAATCATAATCGGTAATAAAGTTGCTTTATTTTAGAATTTTATAATTAAGTATGAGAGTAGCAGAAATATTTTCAAAGCATGATTGAAATGTTGATTCTCTTTTTCTCTTTTAATGTCAGGTTCAAAGAGAATTTTTATGCATTTCCCCCTTAAATACTGTTTTAAGTTTTGAGGAAAACATCTCAGAAATTGCTTTTCAAATAGTCTTCTACTTTTTGCCATTCTACATTTTGCTTTCTGTTAGTTTGAAACTTAAACTCTTATGAATTTTCTTTTTAAGTTTACCTTAGATATTTGAACATGCATACTTAACAAAAAATTGAGCAATTTGTATAGCCTTTTCCTTAATGATACTTAGAACCATAAAATGTTTCAGCTTTGATTACCACCCCCACTAACTTATGTGGTTGTATGTTACTTTAGTGTTCTACTTAAATCTCATAATTAGAAATGATTATTTTGTTCAGCTTTGTCATTGTTGTTGCTAAGTAGTGTCCAACTCTTTCGCTACTGCACAGACTGTAGCTCACCAGCCTCCTCTGTCCATGGGATTTCCCAGGCAAAATATTGGAGTGGTTGCCATTTCCTTCTCCAGGGGATCTTCCTGACCCAGGGATCGAACCTGCATCTCCTGCATTGGCAGGTGGATTCTTTACCACTGAGCCACCAGGGAAGCCTGGGGGCTAATTTGCTCCTGCTTTACAGTATCATTTCTTAATTTAGCAAGCCCTAATAAAATATTGATACTTCCACCTTTTCTTGGATCATGCAAAGGCTAAAACGTGTAATCTAGTCAATTGGTATTCATATAGATTTACCAGCATAGTTGTCTTTTTACTGCTCTTATTTCTTCCTCCATCCTCCTCTAATGATTTCAGACTTCAGTCTGGAATCATTTTCATTCTGCCTAAAGAGTACCCATTAGTGTACTTTCTCTAGTGTTTGTCTTCTGTTGATGTTAGATTATCTCAGTTTTTATTCTTGGAATATTTTTATTCTTCAGTGATATTCATACTGCTATAGAATTCTATGTTAGCAAGCTTTCTTTGAGCACTTGGAAGACATCGTCTCATAATCTTAGAGTTTCCCTTGCTTCTTTTGAGATGTCAGTGGTCAGACTAATAGTTGTTTCTTTGGAGGTAATCTACAATGCATTTTCTGGTTTAAAAAAATTTTCTTTCTTTGACTTTCAGCAGTTTTACTCTAATATGTAAAGATACATGTGTGTATATATAGTATGTGAGTGTTTTAAATCTGTGGCTTGATGTCTCACAATTTTTGGAAATTTTCCAGCCATTGTCTTTTCAGATACTGCTTTTTTTCTATTCTTTTTCACTTTTCCTATGGGAATCCAATTACACAAATGTATGACCTTCTCATAATATCTCATATCTTAAGTCTCCATTTCAGTGCTGTGGTACTTTAATGATTTATTTATGGTAGCTTTTTTATTTTTAGTCTAGAGCTTGCTATTTTCAGAGAAGTGTGATGGTAAATTAAATTGTGAATAATCTGTTTATCACACCAAAAAATTACCTGATTGTGTATGGAAGAGCTCTGAGGAAAATATATCCCTCTTATTTTGTCATGAAGTAGCATTTTTGTAAGGCTTGATTTTCTATATTTAGCTACTATTTTCATCAAATGGCCTACTTACTGTTACCTAAACTCCTAAGCCAGCTTTCATTCTTAAAAAAAAGAAAGCCACATTCTTTCTCTTAATGTCAATACTGTTCTCTAGGAAAATTAATCTGTGTGGTATGCAGGATGTTCAAAAAGAAGATATACTGTAGATAGAAGGAAACTGGAAATAAGTGTATTGTTTCTGTGTTTAATGGAAGATAATGAAATAGTAAGAACTTTTTTTGTGAGTAGCAGTAAGATTTTAAAAATTAATATGGTAAACATTTTGTAAGCATGTCCTGTGGAATTAGCCTTTGGAAAGAGTGAATTTTTGACTGGTTATGAAAAAAAATTATTCAAGAGAATAACCAGTAATTGTTTTGTTTATGTAGACTTTTAATATTGATGTACGGCAGTTACATTGGGCAGAATATATAGAGAACTACTGTATGGGAACTAAGAAATATGTACTGAATGAAGAAATGTCTGGTCTTCCTGCAGCTAGAAAACATCTGAACAAGTAAGTTTTATATGGGTTTGATTTCATTTTGTCTTCCTTATGAAATACTAGTTTTTCCCTAAGCTGTTAACTTGAGATATTGCTAATAATATATTGTATTTAGGAAAGTGGTTGCCTTTGTAACTCTGGTAGCATTGATTTAACCTATGACTGTTGAAGCTTACTATTTTCATCAGTTTATACTGTTCATTAGTAAGAAAGTCAAGTGGAATTTAGTTTTAAATATCACTTTCATCTTCCCTTATTGCTACTGAAGAAGTAAAGATATCAAGAGATAATAAAAATGTATTTTAAACTGGAGATAATGTAAAGGTTCTTCTACCTTATTGAAATACATCTTTAGAAGAGGAAAAGAGATCTAAGAATACATTATTCAGTATAGAGCTTTTTCTTTGTTTATAAAATGGTTATTCTTTTTCCCTTAGTCTCTTATAAAACTAATATGTACTAATTGTTAAAAAACACTTAGAAAACAAGAGAAAAAATTACTATTAATCCATTATCCAGAGATGCAATTAGTTTTAATAGTAATCTCTTTTATTCAAAGTAATTTTTAATACAATTTTTATAACAGTTTTCAAAACTTTTACATTATTCTTGCTCTTTCAACTCTTTGAGACTTTATAGGGCAGATAGTTGTGTAGATGAAGAAATAGAGACTTAGGGAAGTTGTATTTGAAAGGTCATATTGTATTAAGTGGCAGAGCAAAGTTCTTTTGTCTACACCCATTGTTCATATATTGTACAGTTAAGCATTGAATAACATGGATTTGAACTGTGTGGGTCCATTTATACGTGGTGTTTTTTCAATAAATACATACTATAGTACCACACAATGTGAAGTTGGGTTGAATTCACTGATGCAGAAATACAGGTAAGAAGGGCTGACTCTAAAGTTATATTTGGATTTTCAATTGTGTGAAGGATTGATGCCCCAGCCCCCACACTGTTTAAGAATCAACTGTAGTTCTATATCTTTCATTGCCTGTTTAAGTTAGTGGAATTTATGTAATGTTATGGCATACCTAAAGAATTTAGATTCCTTTCTAACACCATTAAAAAAACATCAAAAATGTTTTGAAACATAAGCAAGATAATACGCATCTTGCTCTTTGAGAATGGGAGGGTCTTCCTGTGTAGAGCAAGTACCATGTTTCATTCATGATATGAGGACTTGTCCAGTTGACTTTTGATCTTGATGGACAGCTCTAACTGAAGGAGTAAGTTCTTCTGTCTGACAACTTGTAAGCAGCTAAAGATGTCCAAGAATATTTATTTTGTCTGTAGGATGATGTATGTAATGAATGTCCCTTTTTAGATGAGATAAGCTCTAGAATTACAAGAGATATTTCTCTTTTACTTAACATACTTGTTGCCTAGCACAGTTTAGGGCATCAGAAGGCTGCTTAATAGTACTTAATAGTACAAGTAAATTTACATCCCAAATGTTACAAAAAACTTTGTATTATTGTTAATAGAAATAATGCATTGTTTGATGGACTGCTGTCCAGAATGTGCACAGTCAGGTGTTTTTGATGTTTGCTAATTTTCTAATTGCTAGTTAATTTTTAAGTAAGTTTCAAATTAATATGGATTTGAACTTTGATTAAATTAAGAATTGAATATGAATTATCTGCTATCCAACAATATTCTTTTCTAGAAGATAGTATCCAATATATCTCTTGATCTGCTTTCCAGGTTGAGAAACATACGTTATGGTTTCAATATTATCCTTGTGATCCTGATTTGGCGCATTTTTATTGCAAGATCACAAATGGCAAGAAACATCTGGTACTTTGTGGTTAGTCTGTGTTACAAGTTTCTGTCTTACTTCCGAGCATCGAGCACTATGAGATACTGAAGACAAGAATTTAGCATTAGAACATCTATGCATATGGTGGTCTAAATGCATAAAATGTAAAATGTACTTAAGTCATTTCACCTTTTGTCAAGACATTAAACCATCTTAGCTCAGAATGTGGAGTAAATTATGGTACATTTTATGTAACATTTTAATGTATGCTCATAAAAGCCTAGTGAATACACTGTGGTATACCAACTCAAATCTGTAATAGCCATCAAAACCATGATATAACATTTTGATCCCTGGGGGAAAAGGGTTGGGTAAGGGCAGGAGGGGGAGATAGGAACACTGACCAGTATAACTGTGCAATTCTGGAATATACTAATTAAAATATGCCTTAACATAGAGTGATTTTCTAATTATAATATTTAGTGCAGTGGAAAACATTTATTTGGATGGGAATACTAGCTAAGTTGGTAGATATTTGATTCTACAGTGTTTGATTTTTATCATCAGTTGAAGTGATTTTTAGTTTTGTTAAAATTACAGCCAAACTATTTTCACATCATCCTGTAAGTTACTGAATGGTCTCAGATGTGAAAAACACATTTTCATTTTCCTTCTGTCTCTGATTTGAGGTCTGATACATATCATTTTCTATAAGCAATCAGTTAGTTTCATAATCAGAAGGCTATATATTATTATAGAGACCCTACTGGATCTAAATGAGTTTGAGAATCCATATCAGCATATGCCATGTGTTTTTAGAAGGAAAATGAAAATTCACTAAACCTATTAGTATTACGAAAGAATAAGAGTACATTTTTCTTGACCACATTATGACTAAATAAAAATCAATTCTGTGACATTTTGTTCATGATTTGAAGCTGGATGATTACTTGAGACTTTGGCAAGCAGGTATTGGGTACAGGGAGGAATTCATCATACTTGTGCTCTCCTCCCTTAATAAATTTTATTAATAGTACTTTAAAAGGCTTATACTATCCAATTAAAACTGAAAGTACATTACTGTGGAATAATGTATTTGCAGGTAGTCATAACATTAAGAAAATGTTCTCATATGTGTGTAAACACATACTAACTTTTGACCTTGAGAGCTGAATTCCTTCAAGAAAAATAATGCATAAAATAATGTGTATAAGATTAAATAAAGAACTTTATTTACATACCACATAAAGTAGCAAACTGTTGAATGAGTTTAAAGATACCTTTTATTTTTTGTGCATGTGGTTTTAGCTTTTAGAAAGAAATGAGTTATAGAAACAAGTAATAGTAAGAAAATTGATGTATATTTTAAATGATACATTATAATTCCCTTTAAATCTTAATAGTAGTTAATTCTCCTTACTGTTGTAACACACATTTGGTTTAACAGATCAGCATAACATGTTCTAGTTTAGCTGATCAAGTTGTACTATATTTAAATCATTAACAGTGTATCTTGAATATGTTTAACGAAGTCAGTTTACAATACAAAAAGTTACATAGAACTTTAATCTTAATTTTCTTCATCAATTCAGATGCAATGTATAAGAAGTTTATTTTATTATTGTGAAGAAATTAAATGTAAAGGAAATCACCTTCTTCCATGCAGGTGTATAATCTTGAAAAGGAAAATGCTTCCATGTTGAAGCCAGATTTTCTGTAGTAAAACTTTTAAAACATTATTTTAAAAGAAATATGTATATAAATATATATATATATATTCTTTGCAGTGATACTAAAGTCTCTGGTCTAGGACCATACCTTTTATAAGGTGTGAGAGACCATGGCAGTGTCTAAGAATGGAATAAATGATGATGCCTTTGATTTAAAGTGGCCCACATAATTAACTATAGATGCTCTATCCTTTGAATGCTTCATCTCTCCAATACATTTCCATAATGTGTTGAAAATAAGCTAACATTTGTATGATTTTTACACATCTGCTGATAATACTTAGATGACTTATCTTTGTATCTTGCAAAAGAATCAGGTACAACTTGAGCAGGCATGTGAAGTACGTGGGAGGTTTGAACTCTGTCATTACTGTAATCTAACTTGAGGGAATGATAATTGGGAGGGTGCTAAGGCCACTGCATTAATTTTGTGTGTTTAGAATTCTTTTAGCAAAAGAAAGCTAATGAATAAATTAATATGTCATTCTGGAACTTAAAAGTTTTAAAATGAGTATAAAACATACATAGGTTGTTAATCCTCGCCAACTTGACTTTTGAGCTTAACTCAAACATAAAGATTTTAGAAATCATTTGTATTGATATCATTTGCTAGACCTGGTTTTTTAGTTCTTTCTGATTATATTTTTACACACAGACTCAAATTTTAACAGGATAGCCTGTTGAATAAATCTAATAAATCATTTAACTCATTTGATAATAAAGCTACATTTTAAACATTTTTCCCCCCATTCACTCTTGATTCTTATAATTCTGGCATATGCATTTGTCACTTGTGAAGTCATTGTAACTATAAGTAAACTTGACTTGGCAACATTAATATGTTTAATAAACTCATCGCCGAGAAGCATGGCAATACATTCTTTGACTTGGGGATGGCATAAAATAAACATTTTCTGAATCTGTGTAATAAAGTTTGGAAGCAGGAAGGGAAGATCTTATTTCTCTTCCTTTTCTATGCTTGTCTATAGGAACTGGTTCAGGGTTTTTTGCTTTTTTGTTTTAAATGTAAATCGATAGTCTTTTATAAGAAATAGAAGCATTATTGGGTGCCTTTGTTTGTAAACCAAAAAGTAATAAATGAATCCCTATATTTCCATTATAGTATTTATTGTTTTTTTACAATAATTTTCCTGAAAGTTACTCATGAGGTTATGTGGTTACAGGAAACAGTTCTCACTTATAATTCTTACCTTTCTTAAGGTGTATTCATTTTTTTTTTGTATCCTAATTTTATTGAATTCTAAGTCTCTTACACAGCATTTTATAGGAAGCACATAGGCAAGATGAATACATTTTGTTAAAATATTATTTTTATTTATTAGCTGGAATGAGGTGGTTTTTCTGAAAACAGTGCCAGGGTGTCAATTAGGTTCCAGGTACTCTCCTCCCCATTGAATGATACTATATTAATTTATAAATATATTTGTTGTAACTTGTCTGTTGAGTAAGTATAAAAAACCATTCATTAGTAATAGAGTGTAACCATAAAAAAGGAGAGAGCTGATATCAGGCCAGGCAGGGTACAGGTGAATATAAACGGCCTTCCGAGCCAAGCTCTTCTAGGCTTGACTCTAAGTCATAACTTGAAACTGTTGGCACTGACTTGTTCTATTTTGAGAAAAACTCCCTGTTCTTTTGCATGAGCAACTAGAGAAAGGAATGTATACTGCATAACTTAATATAGAAATGAGTTAATTAAATCTACAGTCTCTGTGATAAAGAAATATGAAATATTTTCTTATTGAATTAATATTTTTATCTTGAGGTATTTTCTAGTCATAGAATGAATGTCTTTTTTTTAATGGTGATACCCTTAGCATACATCTCTATCATTAAGATTCCTAAACAAATCATCTTTGTCATTTAAGCATATTTGTTAAATAATTCCTTTGATTTTTCTTTATTAAAACAAATTTGATTAACATTGTTTGACGTGCTCTTTTACAAGTTGATGGCTATAAACTATATTTATATAGATAAATGTTAAGTGATAAGTATGAGTTTAGTATCGTTATGGTTGGCTAATAAGGCTGTAATTGTCTTTTTCTTTCTTTCTCCCTTCCTTTTCCTTCTTCCCTCCCCACTCTCTCTCTCCTTCCTTCCCTTTCTTCCTTCATCACAGATCACATACAATACCTGTATTTTTATACAGAGACAATGGAGATTTTTCTGAATTCATTAAAAAAAAAGCATTCCTAATATTCTCTTCAAAATATTTACCTTAAGATTCTCTCCTCGACATTTGACTTAGTTGTATGTTACACCTTTATGGGGTTGAATTAGGGATCCTCCAGAGGTGCTTTGGAAGCAGAATTCCTTTATTTTCTGCTGTTATACAGAATATCTAATTCTCTTTCTTCTCTTTCTTTCTTTCTCACTTTTTCCCTATTTATCTGTGAAGAGCTTATCTTCAGTTTTTGAGAGCAAAGTATAACTAGAAAGTTTAGGCTGAAACACGAATTTTAATGCCAATACTTGATGGTCTTTGAACTACAAAGATGATCTCATATGACTCAACCTAGTATTAGGGTGGCTTTCTTTATTTTTTAACAAACACACCTGAATGTAAACATACAGATGAATACAATTTTATTTAAAATAGTCATCCCAGGAGAATGTGTATTTATTTCATTAGTCCTTAATTTTTTGACATCTAATACTTACTTTTCTGTTTTATGTTACATCTTTCACAATTTTCTGTCATTTTGCCCAACTAGGTTGTTTTTCTTGAGAAGAAAACCAGCTTGAACGTGTAGAAATAACACTTTTGCAGTGTAGAAATAACACTAGTGAACACTTGTTGAGCAAGTGTGCGAGGCACAACCCTAAGCATTTTACATGTATTAACCCATTTTTGCCTAGCAGCCCTTTGAGGAGGGCACCTCTGTTTACCCATGTTTTATAGGTGTGATAACTAAGGTGTGTGATGTTAGTAATTTATCTACATTACACTACTAGTGGCAGAGCCAAGGTTTGAACTCAGGGAGTTTAGTGTCAAAGCCTGCTACACATGTCCAATATGCTGTACTGTCTTTTATTATAGGAACACATGTACATGTGTTGTGTTAGGCACTGTGTTTTATGTGTTGCAATTATCTGTTTATCGCTCAGCACACTGTAAACTTGTCAGTGGTTTGAATTGGAATATGACACACTACCGACCATGTAGGATCATGTGACGTAATTAACATAGGTAGGTAAACATAGTTTTAATTAACATATAAAGAACAAAATACTAAAAGCACAAAGGAGTGATATACTGCTTAGTATTTTCAGGGAAGAGCTCATACAGGCATATTTGAATTATGGTTTTAAGTCTGATTGGAAGAATGCTGGGAAAGGGAAGCATTCCAGGTACAGAGAAGGGCATCTGTAAAGGGAAGAGTGAGGATCCATGAGTAAATATTTTGGTGCTAAAGTCGAGGATGACTACTGAAAGATGAGGTTGGGGGGACATTTGGGGGTCAACGAGGGCCTCTGTGTGCTCAGAATTCACTATGGAATGTGGAGTGGCTGTGGTCAAAACCACTTAGAAGGGTCTCCTAGTAAAAGCACACCCAGTTCCTATTAAACATGAATATATTTTGGACTTTCAGTGAACTGACCTATTACATTCATTTTCTAAATGAAATCAATTTAAGAGAAAAAAAAAATTCTACTCAAATAGTGTCATTCTTAATGGTGCCAGTGGTGAAACAACTTGTCTCTATGTTTTTCATTTTTCTGTGATTCTCGAAGTGTGACCCTAAACCAGCAGCATGAGTGAGCATCTGGCATTACCTGAGAATTCAATAGAAATGTGGCTTTCAGGTCCCACCCATACTTAGTCAGAAACTGGGGTGGGCCAGCCGCCTGTTCTGACACGCCCTCTAAGTGATTGTGAAGCACACTAAGGAGAACTGCTGGTGTGGATAGTCAGTCATCGTGAGATGCCAGCAAGGTCCTAAGGACCTGGGAGAATGTCTTAAAACTAAAGATCAACACATAAAACATGATACAAAACATGTAGTGATACATAGGAAAAGATCTGACCTCTTAGGAATAAAGTCACAGTGTTCAAGAAGTTAGCTTTATGTGATAACTATGGGTTGTCTAGCTTTTTGTCCCTTATTCATTCACTTTTATCCCATTTTCTGCAAGGAGCTTCTGTTATAAACAGAAGCAAAAGTTATTTTAAAGTAACAGATAAGGGTGCAAGGACACTGAGGGGGAAAAAAGCTTTAAAAAAAAAAAAAGGTCTATTCATTCTGGACCTAAAAAAGGTCTGTTTTGAAACTCCAGATCTTGAGATGACGTTTTTGTCTCATGATTAGAGAGAAACAGCTTACTATGTTGTGATCACCCTTGAAATTGTCCAAGTCTTTGTTATGTTTTTGATGAACTTGGTAATTATATTCATTTCTATGCTTACTAGTTTCTTACTTGGTCTTTATGTGGTACCAGCCATGAGTGTGTGTCCTTTCTGTGCAGCCAAGTAACCACAGTCCTCTAACTAGCTTAATTCCCTGTTGTAATTCCCATTATAATGCTCACATTACACATTAGTGAATTGTGAGTTTAAGGAGAGGCAACTCCCACAGAGAATTCTCAACTCTTGATAGATGGAGAAGGTGTTTTTGTCCTTAAAGGTGAGTTCTAGAGCCTGTGCCATGGGAACCTCTCATAATTACCAAAGCATGCAGGTAGTTGAAAGTATTGCTAATTTTAAAATGTTTTACTGGAGAAAATCTGAAATGATTCGGGAGTTTGCCTTAAGCTGTATGAAAACAGAACCTATCCCCATTAGATTGAAAATATCTGTTTACTGTGTTTCCTTCATACGATTGTGAGCTCTCCTGTAGGGCAGGGCCTGTTTCTTTAAGCAACCTGGCACATGGAAGTTACTCAATAAATGTCTCAACTTAACTCAGAACGTGAAGTTTGTCCTTCCTTCTATCAGCCCCAGAATTGTAAGCTTCCTTTTAATATACAAAATTTTACAGTCAAGAACTTGCCATTCTTTTGAATATGAAAGCTGACACCAGTAACCTCTTTTTCTCTCCCCTCACCTAGAGATGCTTACAGAAGACGATACAAATGCCCCAAGTTAGAAAATTCACAACTGACAAATATTACTTTTACCCAATAAACATTGATTGGCTGCTTGTTATCCACTGATGTAAAGTCACGCTAAACACAATCTTCTGAATTCTTCAGTTCAGTTCAGTTCAGTCGCTCAGTCATGTCCGACTCTTGGCGACCACATGAATCGCAGCACGCCAGGCCTCCCTGCCCTCACAAACTCCCAGAGTTCACTCAGACTCACGTCCATCGAGTCCATGATGCCATCCAGCCATCTCATCCTCTGTCGTCCCCTTTTCCTGCCCCCAATCCCTCCCAGCATCAGAGTCTTTTCCAATGAGTCAACCCTTCGCATGAGGTGGCCAAAGTACTGGAGTTTCAGTTTTAGCATCATTCCTTCCAAAGCAGTCCCAGGGTTGATCTCCTTCAGAATGGACTGGTTGGATCTCCTTGCAGTCCAAGGGACTCTCAAGAGTCTTCTCCAACACCACAGTTCAAAAGCATCAATTCTTCGGTGCTCAGCCTTCTTCACAGTCCAACTCTCACATCCACACATGACTACTGGAAAAACCATAGTCTTGACTAGATGGACCTTAGTCGGCAAAGTAATGTCTCTGCTTTTGAATATGCTGTCTAGGTTGGTGATAACTTTCCTTCCAAGGAGTAAGCATCTTTTAATATCATGGCTGCAGTCACCATCTGCAGTTAGAAGATTGTAAAGTACTAGTTCTGATGCCTGTAATACTTCTAGAGTTTTTCTTTATGAAGACATTTATCCAAAGAAATCAATTACAGTTGTCTAGATTGAAGGGCAACTTGACTCCTAGTGTGTGCTGGTTCAAGCAGTGTGTTCTTCAGATAACAGAAACTCCTAATAAGCTTTATGAATCTGCTCAGCTCAGTGGTGCTGAAACCACTGGGAAGGTGGACTGTGCATGTAACATCTGGCAGCATAGCAGAATGGCCTAATGCACATTTTGACCTGGCTGTATCATCTGTCTGCCTTCTTTCCCAGTATACCAGAATGATCTTGTAGGCCTAGGCCAAGTTTTGAACTCTTCCCCTCTGACATAAGAGGTAACGTTCAATACACTATATGGAATGCCTGCCCTGCTGTGACATTCACTTCAGCCCTCAGTTTCCTCACTGTATAATTTCAGTGTTGTAACGTATACCATGTTAGGAGCACCCTCCTATCTCTCGTATTGTCAGATGTGTCTTACCTGCAAGCATATTGTATATATCCATACTCTGCTTAACAGACGATAAAATTCTAGGTCATCACAGAGCATAAGAACAGATTCTTCAAGAATTGTCAGTACTAAGGTCCTGGTATATCCCAGAGATCC
Organism: Oryx dammah; assembly: GCF_014754425.2. Lineage (NCBI taxonomy): Eukaryota > Metazoa > Chordata > Mammalia > Artiodactyla > Bovidae > Oryx > Oryx dammah. Next base: position 38,261,900 of record NW_024070201.1, on the reverse strand, counting down.
TCCTTATTACTGGGCACATGTATTAGCATAATCTTAATATGGAAAAAATTTAAAAATAATAAATGCAGGGGAAAATGTTTTTCCCCAAGAATGAAAATTCTCATGTGGAATGTTCTTTGCCCCTCCAGACCCACTGTCTTCATGCAGTTCTTTGCCACATCAAGCTGACCTTTGTGGATGACACATTTGGGTTCCTTTGCCTTCTGGCTTCCAGTTGAATTGAGCCCATGAAAGGCACCAGCAAGAGTAGATGACAGGAGGAGAGAAAACACAGGACAGTTTGTTCTTTAGCCGCTTCCTCTGGGCTGTGGTTTGGCAGTTGCACTGCTTTACCAAATACTACTGCTTCCTCCTACAGCTCCACATTTCTCAGAGTTACTAGTCACCGCCTCCTCCCCTTGCCTGCAACTTCACTGTCACTCATTGTTGCTTTAACCTTGCTCATACTTTTGGAGGCGCTTCCTTGACCTCTGTTACTTTTCTCAGTGTGCTGTCTCCTTTCTGGCCTGGAAACAGAGTCATCCACGTTATGCAGTACTGGTCCCTTCTGTTAACACAGTTCAGAACACTAATGTGGTGGAATAATGCCTACTGATTGATCCTGAAACAATGTTTACAACCTTCCTTTTTCAAGTTAGCTACCATTTTGTCAGTACCTGATATGGGCGCACCATCACATGGAACTCATCCTTGCTCATCCATATAAATCACTATGGAACCAGTTGCTTATTCACAGGTTTAGTCAGCCCACCAACATACAGAAGGTAAATTCTTTGCCTGAGGTGGGTAAAAAAATAGTTTCACCCTTTTAACCTAGTTTTGTCTTCCCTTATATATACATCCCATTTCCAACACACAAGTGTGTACACACACACACACACACACACACACACACACACACACACACATTGTTCTATTTTATGTCAGACAGTGGAGTTAAAGTTGTAATACTTCAATACAGAGCCCTTCATCCATTCCTTAAGATGAATTCAGCTCTGGAAGAGACTGTTCAAGGCTGTCCAAAAATAGATTTCAGAATCTCTGAAATCTTTCTCCCTGTCCCACAAATTTCCCTCCTCTGTCCCATCTGACAGACCCCATCAGCTACCCAGGTAAACTAGAAATGGGAATCATTCTTTGCTCTTCCCTCTCTTTAGACTAGTTTTTGCACCAATCGCCAGATCTTTGCCATTCTATTCCCTTAACATTGAGGGTATATTAACTTCCTTCTATCTTCATTGCTACCAGTGTGGTCCAGAGACCAACATTTTTCTTACCTATATCATCATGATATTTTTTAAACTGATTTCCATGCCTCTGGTCTGGTTCCTCTCCAAAGCATGCTCTCTTCAGCTACTGAATGATCTTTCTAAATCACAATTCTGATGTTAGTTTTCTTACTTCAGACCCTTAAAACCTCTAAGTGACTTCCCATTTATACACTGCCCCTAGGATCAAGTTCACATAACACAGTTTCTAAAACTCATTCCCTTTCTGGACATTCTCATCACATTTTTTCCTATTCCTCTTTCCCCAACCACTTTCTTGTCATAAAGTTCTCATCTCTCTCGTCTTGATCATGATGTGCCTCTCTGCAAAATTTTGTCTGTTCTCACCCTTCATTCAGATTTAAGTTTAGGCTTCAAGTCTGTATCAAGAATGCTTTCAATGGCAAATATCCAAAAACAGATTGCTACTAAGCAATAAGGAATTTTTCTCATACAAAAAATCTGGAGGTAGGCAGTTGATAGTATTGATTCATTACTTGTCATAATAATTGTTACTGTTATTATAATAGTATTAGTCTTGTAACCTATTGTTCCTAAGTCATCTCAGAGTTCTGATGAAATTCCATTCCACATTCTCGTTCTGATCCAAACCAGGGATCATAAATAGACTCTAGGTATTATTGCCATTCATTTGATAACTGATACCTGTATTGAGAAAAAGTTTGAGACCCAAGAGAGGCTTAGCAGAAGAGAATATGAGGCATGATCATTTAGTGATACCTGCCATCTTTTGTCAACCATAAGCATCTCTAAGTGGCCTGGTTAAAAGTTTCACAAAAGTTTCGTAGTTAGCTTGTCAGGATGGAAAAGGACAATTCTAGAACAGGAAAAACAATATGATTATTTGTTTTTTTCTCCTTTAATTTGCAAACAGTGTATTACTCTACTTTAAATGATAAAACCAGCTCACTTTTCTAGGATTAAACCCAATTTAGTTCTGGTATAGTGTCTTTTGTATACATTACAGAATTCAGCTTGCTCATATTTATTTCTGCTTAGCACTGTTTACTTGGAATTCATGTTATACCACTTAACACATCAGAACCTAACAACAGAATATTTCCATTTACCCCTTCCCATTCTTCATGATAAAGTTGTTAAGCTTTTTTCTTGTTTTGCTTTTCCAAATGCTATAAGCTGCAATAAATTGTTAATACCTTTGCTTTGAACAGTCAACTGTTTTTCTTCTAATAAAAACAAGACTTTGTATTGTCTTAAAATACTTTTAAGAATAAGTATTTAACATTTCTGGAGTTCTTCATTTCTTCATGTAGATTCGTATTTCCAGTTGGTGTCATTTCCCTTTGAAGTAGCTCAGATAGTAAAGAATCTGCCTGCAGTGTGGGAGACTCGGGTTTGATCCCTGGATCAGGAAGATCCCCTGGAGAAGGAAATGCAACATTTCCTCCAGCATTCTTGCCTGGAAAATTCCATGGACAGAGGAGCCTGCTGGGCTACAGTCCATGGGTTGCAAAGAGTCAAACACAACTGAGCACACATTAATACACGCATTGAAAGCATTAACATATCTTGTAGTGTAGGTCTGCTCGTGATGAATTCTTTAGACTTTGTTTATCTGGAAAGTCTATATTTTATCTTCATTTTATAGGATATTTTCTCTGGAAAAAAGAATTCTAGGTTGACTTTTTTTTTAAAACATTTTAAATATGTCATTCTATCGTCTTTTGATCTCTAGCTTCTCATGAGAAGTCAGTGATTATTATCATTGGTCCCTATAGGTAATGTGCCTTTTTTCCTCTGGCTGCCTTATTTTGTTGTAGCAGTTTGGATATGATGGATGTTTAGGTATTGTTGGGTTTTTTTCCCATGTTTATACTGCTAGTGTTTTATTGAACCTCTTCTGGGTTCTGTGGGTTTATAGGTTTTATCAAATTTAGAATATGTTGGCCATATTCAGAATCATTTCTGTGCCAGTTTTACTCTTTTCCTCTGAGACACCAAATATAAATATATTAGGCTGCTTAATATTATCTAATAAATCACCAAGGCTATGTTTAATTTTTCAGTCCTTTTTCTGTTTTTCAGTTTGGATAGCTTCTATTGACCTGTTTTCAGATATACTGAAATTTTTTTTTTTGGTAGTGTCCAATTTGCTGTTAAGCCCATCCAGTAAAATTTCATTTTAAATATTATAATTTTTAGTTCTAGAATTTTCATTATGTTCTCTTTTTTTGTTATAGTTTGCATTTCTCTGATGAGATTCCTTATATCTGTCTTTTTCTTTAAATCTTGCATATTTTTTTTAAAGATTTTTTTTTCTTAATGTGGACCATTTTTAAAAGTACTTATTGAATTTGTCACAGTATTTCTCCTGTTTATATTTTTTTTATTTTGGGGGCATGAAGCATGTGGGATTTTCGCTCTGCAACCAGGGACCAAACCTGCACCTCCTTCATTGGAAGGCACAGTCTTAACCACTGGACCACCAGGGAACTCCGTCTTGCATGTATTTATAATAGCTGTTTTAAAGTCCTTGGCTGTTAACGTCAGTGTCTGTGTCCTCTCAAAATCTGTTTCTTTGGACTGGTTTTTGTTGTTGCTACTCCTGGTTATGGGTCATATTCCCCTGGTCCTTTCCATGTCTGGTTATTGTTCTTGCTTGCGGAACATGTGGGTGGATATTACATTATTGGAGAGTCTAGATTTTGTTTTCTTGTTTTTCTTCTTTTAGGCAGTTTAATGTATTGGCTCATTGGTGTGATGCAACTGGGACTCACTTTTAGGCTTTATTAGGGTGGGACTAGAGTAGCCCTATTCTAAGGCTAGAACAGACTTACTTCTAAGATATGGCCCTTCTGAGTTCTCCACCAAATGTCTGAGGTGTCACTTTATTCTGGCTAGTCAGAACACCAGAACTGTTCAACCTTCAGAATCTTTACTTAGTTTACACAAAACCCCATGGGTAATTCTTTTCTGACAGATCTGTGGTATTTTGCTCTGTGTATCTACAGATGAGTACATGGCCAAAGAGCCAAGGGGGTTCTCATATAGATTTCAGGAGCTCCTTCTCTGCACAGCTCCCTCCTCTCTGATATCTTAAATTTCCAGGCACCTCAGCAGCTCCAGACTGTGCTTTCTGTTTCCTCCACCTAGCAAGATCACCCTCAATCCTGAGCTCTCAAGGCTCTGGTAGTCCCTCCTGAGAGAGAAGGAGGTGATGATGGCACTTTTTCTGGCCATCTGATTAGGGAGGTGCCTGATATCCAGGGAGAAATCTACAGCTCCCTTTCTCCCCCTACATCCATTTGGGCCATCCAACTCCCTGTCTCTGATGTACCCCTTGATAAATTTTTCTGTAACCACAAGGCTTCCAAATCCAAGAACTCTACCAGGTATCAGTGGGGTGGAAATGGAGGGCTGGAGGGGCTTTAGCTTCTCCATCATCTAACACCCCTGTTACCTATTGGTATTCCTCAGTAGGAATGACTGTTCTCAAATGTATGAAAAGCTTGAATTATAACAATTTTAGAAAATACTGATATTTGTGTTTATCTTTAAATTTTTTTAAAATGTGGCAGTTTGGGTTTTGGAGAACTGAGGGTTGGGGTTTGGGGATCAAGCTGTTTGTTAGGGATTAATACCTGTGATATTAATAGTCTTGTCTTACTCAATGAAACTATGAGCCATGCCATTCAGAACCACCCAAGATAGATGGGTCATGGTGGAAAGTTCTAACAAAATGTGGTCCACTGGAGAAGGGAATGGCAAGCCACTTGAGTATTCTTGCCTTGAGAACCCTATGAACAGTATGAAAAGGCAAAAAGATATGACACTGAAAGATGAACTCCTCAGGTTGATGGGTGCCTAATATGTTACTGAAGAAGAGCAGAGAAATAGTTCCAGAAATAATGAAGAGGCTGAGCCAAAATGAAAGCAAGGCCCAGGTGTGGATGTGACTATTGATGGAAGTAAAGTCTGAATAGAACTGTAGAGGACAGTACTGCATAGGAACCTGGAATGTTAGATCCATGAATCAAGGTAAATTGGAAGTGGTCAAACAGGAGCTGGCAAGAGCGAACATCACATTTTAAGAATCTGAACTAAAATGGACCGGAATGGGCGAATTTATCAGATGATCATTATATCTACTACTGTGGGCAAGAGTTCCTTAGAACAAATAGAGTAGCTCTCATAGGCAATGAGAAAGTCCGAAATGCAGTCCTTGGGTGCAGTCTCAAAAACAACAAATGATACCTGTTTCCGTTCACTATCACAGGAATCTAGGCCTATGCCCCAGCCACTAAGGCTGAAGAAGATGAATGGTTCTATGAAGACCTACAAGACCTTCTAGAACTAACACCCCCAAAAGATGGCCTTTTTATCGTAGGGGACTGGATTGCAAAAGTAGGAAGTCAAGAGATACCTGGCATAACAGACAAGTTTGGCCTTGGAGTACATAATGAAGCAGGGCAAAGTTTTGTCAAGAGAACACACTGGTCATAGCAAACACCCTTTTTCAACAACACAAAAGACAACTTTACACATGGACATCACCAAAATCATCAATCAGACTGATGATATTCTTTGCAGCCAAAGATGGAGAAACACTATACAGTCAGCAAAAACAAGACCAGGAGCTGACTGTGGCTCAGATCATGAACTCCGTATTGCCAAATTCAGACGTAAATTGAAGAAAGTAGGGAAAACCACTAGACCATTCAGGTATGACCTAAATCAAATCCCTTATGATTATACAGTAGAAGTGACAAATAGAGTCAAGGGATTAGATCTGATAGAGTGCCTGAAGAACTATGGACGGAGGTTCGTGACATTGTATAGGAGGTAGTGATCAAAATCATCCCCAAGAAGAAGAAATGCAAGAAGGCAAAATGGTTGTCTGAGGAGACCTTACAAATAGCTGAGAAAAGAAGCAAAAGGCAAAGGAGAAAAGAAAAAATATACCCACCAGAATACAGAGTTCCAAAGAATAGCAAGGAGAAATAAGAAAGCCTTCCTCAGCGATCAGTGCAAAGAAATAGAGGAAAACAATAGAATGGGAAAGACTAGAGATTTCTTTAAGAAAATCAGAGATACCAAGGGAACATACATGCAAAGATGGGCACAATAAAGGGAAGAAATGGTATGGACCTAACAAAAGCAAAAGATACTAAAAGGAGGTGGCAAGAATACACAGAAGAACTGTACAAAAAAGATCTTCATGACCCAGATAACCACAATGGTGTGATCACTCACCTAGAGCCAGACATCTTGGAGTGTGAAGTCAAGTGGGCCTTAGGAAGCATCATTATGAACAAAGCTAATCGAGGTGATGGAATTCCAGCTGAGCTTTTTCAGATCCTAAAAGATGATGCTTTTAAAGTGCTGCACTTAATATGCCAGGAAATTTGGAAACCTCAGCAGTGGCCACAGAACTGGAAAAATTCAGTTTTCATTCCAGTTCCAAAGAAAGGCAATGCCAAAGAATGTTCAAACGATGGCATAATTGCACTCATCTCACACACTAGCAAACAAAATTCTCCAAGTGAGGCTTCAACAGTACATGAACTGAGAACTTCCAGATATTCAGTCTGAATTTAGAAAAGACAGAGGAACCAGAGTTAAAATTGCCAACATCTGTTGGATCATAGAAAAAGCAAGAGAGTTACAGAAAAACATCATATTCCACTTCATTGACTATGCTAAAGCCTTTGAGTGTGTGGATCACAACAATTTGTGGAAAATTCTTAAAGAGATGGGTATACCAGACCACCTTATCTGCCTCCTGAAAAATCTTAATGCAGGTCAAGAAGCAACAATTAGAACTGGACATGGGCCAATGGTCTGGTTCCTAATTGGTAAAGGAATATGTCAAGACTGTATATTGTGACCATGCTTATTTAACTTATTTGCAGAGTACATCATGTAAAATGCCAGGCTGGATGAAGCACATCCTGGAATCAAGGTTGCAGGGAGAAATATAAGTAACCTCAGATATGCAGATGATACCACCCTTATGGCAGAAAGTGAAGAGGAACTAAAGAACCTCTTGATGAAAGTGAAAGAGAAGAGTGAAAAAGCTGGCCTAAAATTAAATGAATGATCATGGCATCTGGTCTTATCACTTCATGGCAGATAGATGGGGAAACAATAGAAACAGTGACAGACTTTATTTTCTTGGGCTCCAAAATCAACTGCAGATGGTGACTCCAGCTACAAAATTAAAAGACACTTGCTCCATGGAAGAAAAGCTATGACAAACCTAGACAGGGTATTAAAAAGCAGAGACATTACTTTATGACACAGGTTCATATAGTCAAAGTTACGGTTTTTCCATTAGTCATGTATGAATGTGAGAGTTCGACCACAAAGAAAGCTGAGCGCCAAAGAATTGATGCTTCTTTGAACTGTGGTGTTGGAGAAGATTATTGATAATCCTTTGGACAGCAAGGAGATCAAACCAATCAATCCTAAAGGATATTAGTCCTGAACATTCATTAGAAGGACTGATGCTAAAGCTGAAGCTCCAATACTTTGGCTACCTGATGTGAAGAACTAACTCATTAGAAAAGACTCTGATGCTGGGAAAGATTGGAGGCAGAAGGAGAAGGGGACAGCAGAGGATGAGATGGTTGGATGGCATCACCGACTCAATGAACATGAGTTTGTGATAGACAGGGAAGCCTGGCATGCTGCATTCCATGGAGTCTCAAAGAGTCGGACATGACTGAGCAACTAAACTCTGAATACCTGTGAAAAGGAGTGGAGGCAGGATTGGCAGAGGTAGAAGTCAAACTGTGTTGGAGGCTGCTATAGAGCTTCAACCCGTGGGCAGGGAGCCCAGGAGTCAGCATTGTCTGTTAGGTGTCTCCTATCAAGCCAAAATGGCTGAGCCTAGATACCCTACCTCCCTCAATCACCAGGTAGGGCCCAACCTGGTGAGGGCATGATTTCGGACATGCAGCTCTTCAGCTGAGGCAGCCCCTGCAGGAACTGGCACCAAAGGCTGTCTGCTGACCACACTCCCTGCAGCTGAGTGGTAAGTCCGCCCTCTAAGGAGAATCTTGTGGTAAACTTGTCTACCACACAAAAGTACCTGCTAAGAAAATGCAACTTTAGGACCAGTCCCCTTGCCAATCTTTCCAACCTGATTGCTACTCCTTAGCTCCTTCTAAATAGAATTCTGGAACCAACTGGACTCATCATTTGAAATACCAGGAAGCAGTGAGAACTGCCATGGAGCCCCACTGGGATGAAGTTATGGTAATTGTGGCTGACACCTTGTCTGTCCTCAAGGAACTTAGAGTCAGTGTGATGTCACAGAGCATGGAAGGCCTCAGTGTGACCCTGGGTAGATGACTGGACCCACAACAGGAGGGCCTTAGCTAGTCAGCCTTTCCCCTGCTTCTGGGCTCAGAAGCCAGTGTCAAGTAAGAGGGAGGCACTGAGAAGTCAGCCTGTGGGGGAAAGTACCAGCCATGAAGCCATGGCAGGGCTGGGTTGGCAATAGCTGCCAAAAAAAGTTAGGCCTGGGCCTGTGGTACCTGGGGTGGCATGAGAGAGTAGGCCCTAGACTCTGCAGGAGTCCATTTGAGCCAGAGCCCTGAGGTGTCTGGGCACAGAATACAGCTGACCTTTGAATGACTGAAGAAAGTATAGTGGATTGAGAAATGAGAGGTGAGGAAACAGATTGGTGTGGGCTGAGGGGCACTAACAGCGACTGTGGCAGCTGGGAGGACCACAGACTCAGACAGTGGAGACAGAAGGTCAAATACCTCCTGGGGTTGAGGGTCCTGTTTCTCAGATGGGCTTACTTGGCAGTTCCTTACTCTCCTTTATGCTCGTGCTGCCTTCTCCCTGACCCAGGGCTGACTTAGGAGGAGCCTGGCTTAAGGGGTTGACTGGAGCCTTGCCCATCAGGATCTTCAAAGAGAGAAAGTCACAGCCAATGAGAAAGAGGAAGATCAGCCTCACTTGACTGGTGGTGACCCTGTGCTGAAGGAAGAAGATGCCCTTGGTGTACCTGGGGCTGCAGCCATTGTTTCTAAGGCCTCTGCTGTTTGGGGAGCTTGGGACAAGCCCAAAACTCCTCTACAGTAGTCTTTAACCTGGAACTGTTTTCCAAGTTGACACAGTTTCCATATCCAGAACAAACCTGCTTACACCACCCAGGCAGATCGAGTCAGGTTGTGAGGGAAAATGGCCTTGAGAAGGACTGGCGCCCTGCAGCCAGTATTCCAATAGACCCTGTCTAAGGGAGACCTTTTGGAAACTTCAGCAGTAATATTTCTGGGCAATTGTAGGCCTTCCTGCAAAGCCCTGGCGCATGCTGCATATGTGGCAATAAAAAGGTAGCTTGAGGTTTTGTAAGATAACTTGACTTTTGGAGAAAAGCCAAAGGAGAAAGAAAGGATTAGCATGAATGCTCACGCTGTAATTTTCTGCTGGGGCAAATTCTCTTGCACCTAGGCTACAGGGGAAAAGAAAAACAAAGCACAATTCTTCTAAGCATCCTTGGTGGGCTGCTTTGCCCACTTCCTGTTGTTGTCACTTAGTGCCCTTCTCCATACTCCACAAGTTCCTGAAGCATTCCTGACTCCTGACCCTGAGGCATGAACTTCTGTTTACAGACCCACCTCAGCATACCCACTTACCTGGGCCTCAGCAGCTGCATCCCTCCACCTGGTCAAGGCCAGGCGCACCCCTGTCAGGCCTCAGGTGCCCTACCTGCCTTGACTGTTTCAGGACACTTACCTCTCGGATTCCTTCTAACCTCTCACTCCCCCTGCTTCCTTCCCTCTTCAGCCACCTTCTCATGCATATCCGTGGAGAGGCAGAAACTTCCTCCACTGGCTCCTTTCCACACGAATACCTTCTTGTTTCTCTCCTGTCACCTCCAATCTTCAAACAGCAGTTCTTTCTTGCTTTTTTCTATCTTAGCTCTCACCCTGCCACCCACACTTCAACACATTACATTCTGGCTAGTCACATCCAACAGGTGCTTGTCAGCAAGTCCTTATCTTCTCCAGCCTTGCTGTACCAGTTGGCACAGTTGACCGCTCCATTCTCCTTGATCCGTCCCCTCCCTGGGCTTTGCCTAACACAGGGATACCCTGGATGTCCCCAGGCTGCTCTGTTGACAGTACTGTCCTTTTCCACTTTCTCTTCACACAAGCGCTCTCCTCAGCACTCTTCTCTCATTCAGATGCTCCTTGGCAGGGACCCATGCACAAGCATGAGTTGCCCTCTAGTGACTCCAAGTCTGTATCCTCAGCTCAGATACCTCTCCTGAGCTTCAGATCCACGTTTCGAGTCCACTTGTCACCCCTTGAAGATGTACATTGTTGTTCAGTCACTCAGTTGTGTCTGACTTTGTGACCCCATGAAGTGCAGCATACCAGGCTTCCCTGTCCTTCACCATCTCCTGGAGCTTGCTCAAACTCATGTCCATTGAGATGGTGATGCCATCCAACATCTCATCCTCTGTTGTCCTCTTCGCCTCCTGCCTTCAATCTTTCCCAGCATCAGAGTCTTTTCCAATGAGTCAGTTCTTTGCATCAGGTGGACAAAAACTATTGGAGCTTCAGTTTTAGCATCAGTCCTTTCAATGAATATTCAAGACTGATTTCCTTTAGGATTGACTAGTTTGATCCCCTTGTAGTCCAAGGGACTCTCAAAAGTCTCCAACACCACAGTTCAAAAGTATCAATTCTTTGGCGCTCAGCTTTCTTTATGGTCCAACTCTGACATCCAAACTACTAGAAAAACCATAGCTTTGACTATACAAACCTGTGTCATAAGCTGATGTCTCTGCTTTTTAATACCCTGTCTAGGTTTGCCATAGCTTTTTTTCCATAGAGCAAGTGTCTTTTAATTTCGTGGCTGCAGTTACATCTGCAGTGATTCTGGAGCATCCAGCCTGGGTCTCCTGCATTACAGGTGGATTCTTTACCATCTGAGCCACCAGGGAAGCAAAGGTATACATAAGACATTTTCAAAAAGAAACTAATCATCTTCCCACCTTTCAATTCTCCCTTCTCCTGTATTATCTTAGACATGTTCCTATGTTATTTTATCCTAGTCACTCCATACTTGTGGTTGCCCAAACCAGAAACCTGAGAAGCAGCCTTGCTTCACTATTTATAAAGTTGCTTCAATCCTCTCCCTCTCCTTTCTCCTCCTCCTTCCCCGCCCCCTCTTCTTCCCTCTCTTCCTTTACCACTGCTCTACTCTGCTCCTTATCATTTTTTATCTCAGTCTCTCCAGCAGCCCCCTAGTAGAGTCACTCCTGTCTGGCACTCCTCAAGCTCATTCTATGTAACCAGAACAATCTTTCCAAAGCACACAACTGATCATCTCACTCCTCTCCTAGACGCCTTCAGTGGTTCCTTTAAAGTACAATCTCCTTAATATAATCTATGGAGCCATCTTTGATCTGGCTCCTGTTAATTCCTCCAGCTTCCCTTCTTCCTCCCTGCCTTGCATTTTACACTCCAGCAACATCAAGACATTTGCAACTTTGTTCATGCTGTTCTTTCTGTCTGGAATTTGTTACCCTTTACATGCATGCTAAATCGCTTCAGTCACGTCCAGCTCTTTGCGACCCTATGTACTGTAGCCAGCCAGACTCTTCTGTCCATGGGATTCTCCAGGCAAGAATACTGGAGTGGGTTGCTGTGCCCTCCTGCAGGGGATCTTCCTGACCCAGGGATTGGACCTGTGTCTCTTACATTTCCTGCATTGGCAGGCAGGTTCTTCACACTATCCTTTATTTCCCCTTTAACTTTTCCTACTCCTTATTTAATACTCAATTCTGATGTTCCTTCTCCAAGACACGGGTCTGATTTACATGCTCCTCTGTGCTTGCACCTATGATAGCTTGTGTTACCCTGCATTGTAATTACTTATGCAAAAGAGCATTCTAACTGAGCCTAGAATGGGAGTCGGAATTGGTGGACTGGGCTACCCTTGGAGTCTATTGGCAAGAGCTGATGTGCATGAGTGTAGTTTAGGGGGAAGCACTGAGTGAGATTGGATAACTGAGAAAGATGGGAGACAGGAGGACATTTGAGCTGTACAGAAGAAGTGTTTATTCTTTGCCAAGCCCCTTGAAATGTTTCAGTCCTGGTGAGAGGTGAGTCACAGACCTTGTGAGGCTCTGGCAGCACTAGTTGGCCCCCAGGTGACAAAGTGCAGTGCAAATGTAAGGAGAAGCTGTTCTCTCCTCACTGTAGACCTGGACCTGTATCATTTTGGCACCCTGAGGCCTCGAGGTCTGGGGAGCATTCTTGGCACCCAGCTCTACCTTGTATGGTTGCACAGGTTGTGACACACACATGGGCACCTGGAGAGGGGCTCAAGTCCACCCAAAGTAAGGAAGACCTTCTTTGTTGGAACAGCTATGACTTTCCCAGAAAGGGCACTGTCATTTCTGGATGTGTAAAGGGTCCCTTGTGCAGCTGTGAGAACACAGGACATGGACGAGAGAGAAGCAGGTCAGGCTATAGGGTGGGGGTTAAGTGTTGGTTAAACTGATGGAGTGGTTCATGATTGTAGGTCAAACACTCTTTGGAACCTTCAAGAAATATTTGAGGGATACTCTGCAGGGAATTGAAGTCTCTGAGTGAGTTACTTGAATGAATTGAGCCCTCATTTGTATTCATAAGCTGCTAAGAACTGGGGACATTGAGTTTATATTTTCAGTCTCCCTCTATTGCAACCCCCAAATCTAAGGATTGGATTATTCCTATTCCTTTTTAATTCCCTGAGGCTAAGCACAGTGCTTGAACATAGCAGATGATAAACGGTTGGATGGATGGATGAAAAGACGATTCTATTGATTCCTTGCCCCGAATCCAAGGAATTTAAGGCCATAGCAGCTGTACACAGGCCAGTCTCAATAGCAATTAATTTCTTTTGTTTCTTCAGGCAGGGTAATAGCCCTGTGACAGTGAGAGACTTGGCCCTCACCCAGGAGGAGGCAAAGAAAAACACCCAGTGGTGGTTCTGGCTTGTGTAATGGCTCTGGTGACTCTGAGCTATGGGCCGTTATGGTGCCCTGGGGAGAGGTGCTTCCATGAGGTGCTGCCTCTGCAGGCTCTGGCTCCTCTTTCCCCTATGGAACAGCTGCAAAATCAACACATTCCCGTGCAGCCAAGGCGCCAGACCAAAGCAAGGAATTGGCCAAGGCAACTTTGAGTGGGAACACCCTGCCCAAGCTCTGCTCTCCTTCCTGTTTCCATGCCGTAGCTCTCCTGGCCCAGTTCTGAACTGAGTGAGGGTCTGGAGAGCAATGGGCATGAAGCCCTCCCACCATCATGCAGGGAACAACCCACTGCAGTCCTCTTCAGACCTGTCCTACCAGGCAGCTGAGAGCATGCCTGTCTTCACTGCCTGGGATTTATCTGGCCATGGGTCCCTTTCCTCCCTTTCAAGAAACCACCATGTCTTTGTGACTGAGAGAAGCAGGCTGGTATAGGGAAAAGGGCAAAGGCCTTTAGAATCAGACAGATCTGGATTCAAGGCCTGGTTCTCCACAACTCATTTACCTCTCCTAGCCTCAGTTTTCCAGAGAAGGCAATGGCACCCCACTCCAGTACTCTTGCCTGGAAAATCCCAAGGACAGAGGAGCCTGGCAGGCTGCAGTCCATGGGGTCACTAAGAGTCGACACGACTGAGCGACTTCACTTTCACTTTTCACTTTCATGCATTGGAGAAGGAAATGGCAACCCACCTGAGTCGGACACAACTGAAGCGACTTAGCAGCAGCCTCAGTTTTCTTACCTGCAAATTGAGACACTGTAACGATGAAATGTGATTATGTATGTAATGTACTGGGACAATGCCTGGCTCAGAGTAGCTTGCTTAATAACCACTATCTATCTCTTATCATCATTACCAGGCAAGCTGGATAGGTAAGCTGGCAGACAAGTTCTTTGACCTGCTCCTGGGATGAAAACCCTTGCCACAGACTCAGAGCAAATATTCTGACAGTCTAGTTGTGCCCTCTTTTACCCAACCTAAAAATACATGAGCAACATGGAATGAGGGTTTACTTTCACTAAGCTGGTGTACCCGTCTGGAAGTGAATTCAATTTGGCAGGTGTTTTTTAATTGCCTGTTTGTATCCACACTTAGTCCGGAGTTTCAAAGGGAGAAAGGCATCATTCTGGGGCCAGGGACAGGATGACTGGGAATGTGAGCGAGAGCTGTGGGGGACAGGGTGAGCCTAGGGAGCACACCTGGGCACCATGTGAGCACATCCACCACATCACATGCCTGCTGGCTTTTAGAAATGGTGGAAGCCATTCCCTGTAGCCGAGAAGGAGTTCAGTGGCTCTCTGTAACCTGCAAGAAGGCCAAAGCCCAGCACCTAGCCTTTACTGGTTGGCCCTAATTTCTCTCTCCATGCTTATATTTAACATTGAAGTTTTCCTTCCCCACCCAAACTCTCAGTTTCTCAGTGGGGCTGCTGCTGTCATTTCTGGCAGGACGTGTCCTCATAATACAGAACTATCCTGCACGTTTGGGGACATTCAACCTCACTGGCCGCCGCTCACTAAATGCTCACAGCTGCTGCTGCTGCTGCTAAGTCGCTTCAGTTGTATCCGACTCTGTGCGACCCCATAGATGGCAGCCCACCAGGCTCCCCCATCGCTGGGATTCTCCAGGCAAGAACACTGGAGTGGGTCGCCATTTCCTTCTTCAATGCATGAAAGTGAAAAGTGAAAGTGAAGTCGCTCAGTCATGTCCAACCCTCAGCGACCCCATGGACTGCAGCCTTCCAGGGTCCTCCTCCATCCATGGGATTTTCCAGGCAAGAGTACTGGAGTGGGGTGCCATTGCCTCCTCCGAAATGCCCATCAGTTCAGTTCAGTTGCTCAGTCGTGTCCCACTCTGCAACCCCATGAATTGCATTGCACGCCAGGCCTCCCTGTTCATCACCAACTCCCGGAGTTCACTCCAACTCACGTCCATCAAGTCGGTGATGCCATCCAGCCATCTCATCCTCTGTCCTCCCCTACTCCTCCTGCCTCCAATCCCTCCCAGCATCAGAGTCTTTTCCAATGAGTCAACTTGTCACATGAGGTGGCCAGAGTACTGGAGTTTCAGCTTTAGCATCATTCCTTCCAAAGAACACCCAGGACTGATCTCCTTTAGAATGGACTGGTTGGATCTCCTTGCAGTCCAAGGGACTCTCAAGAGTCTTCTCCAACACCACAGTTCAAAAGCATCAATTCTTTGGCGCTCAGCTTTCTTCACAGTCCCTTTACCAATGATTTCCAAATGCCCTCCCCCTTTTCCAAATACACCAGATTCTCTTGCACTTGCTTAGTCCTTTGCCTAGAACGTCCCTCCCAACCCTCCACTTCTCCACGGAAAGAAGCCCTCCTTTGTGAGAACCCAGCTCAAAAGTCACATCTCTGGAAGCTCCTCCCCCCGCCCCCTCCCACGCAGGTCAAGCAACAACTGCAGTCAGCCCCTCCCTCTCTGACCCTACTGGGACCTCCACTATTGGACGGGTCGTTTTAGGGGTCGACTTCTTTCGTTAACCAGCAGCTCCTAAAAGCTGGACCACATCTTAGAAGCTTTTTTTGGGTAATGCTCAAAGTGCCTAGCATCAAGCCCAAGATGCAAAAAGTGCTTCAGCTGGGTGCCTCGGAGAAGCGCTGCGTCTTCCGCGCAGGGCGGGGCCCGCTCCCGGGTCCCCGCGGGACAGCAGCTGGGCTTCCACTGCCATCTGGCGGCAACCCAGAGGTCGCTTTGATGCAATGGAAAGAGCGGCCTGGGCTCCTGAGGCCGTTACCGAGGCGCTCCTGGCATAAGCCAGGATATTACAGCAGCCATCAGGATTATCACTGTGGCAACCACTGTTTATGCAGGTGTTTACAGCCTGAAGAGCTTTTATTTCATACACGCTATTTCACGCAAACCATACTGTAACCTTGTGAAATAGGCAGAGCTTAAATTATTATTTTACAGGTGAGTAAAGGGAGATGAATATCATTAATAACATCAGCTATCACTACTAAAATAACATTTCTTCCACCTCCATTCTCTTCCCTTCCCTAATGACTGAATACTGAGTATGTGTCAGGCAGCTGTCTAAGAGATTTGCAAACATGTAATAGCCTCTTAAATGGGACTTTTCCTGTCTTGGCGTTTGGGCTAGTCCCTAAAGCCGTGTGTCCAGTGCGTTTCATTTTTATTCGTTTGTTTTTAATTAAAAATTTTTTGACCGTGCCCGGCGGCATGCAGGATCTTAGTTCCTGACCAGGGGTGGAACCATGCTCCCTACACTGGGAATGCCGAGTCTTAACCACTGGACAGCCAGGGAAGTCCCCATGCATTTAAAGTAGCACTATTCAATCAATATAAACTGTGTGCTGTGTATGTAATTAAAGTTTTCCAACAGCCACATTTTTAAAAAGGACAAAGTGGTGAAATAAATTTTAATGAGATATTAAATTCACTTGATATATGTTGGAAAATATTATTTCATCATCTGATGAATATAAAACTATTAATGAGATGTTTTGCATTCTTTTATTCATACTAAGTCGTGAAAGCTGTTGTGCTGGTGACAATGCACATTCCACTTTGGACCAACCTCAAGTGCTCACTAGCCATCCAGTGGCTAGTGGCTGCTTATGTTGGGTGGCGTGGTTCTAAAGAGAGGAATTTCTCCATCCAGAAAGACATTGCTCACTGGTCTCCAGCCAGCCTGTGAGTACTAACTTGCCACTATCAACGACCACCTGTAAGAGGAGCTAGGGGATTTGAGAAAGAGAACTGGGGAGTTGGGGTTGGCCAGTGGAGAAGGGTTGTTGGAGTGCTGTGTGATTTCATTCCCTGTTAATGGAGGAGAGGAGGGTTGTCCCCTTTCTCCAGTTTGACCCAAGTTAGGGAAACTCTTATACAGTACAAAAGCCGATTCCTGACTAGGGCCTGCTGAAGCCAAGGAGTGAGACTGGCTGGAGCTGACTCTAATGTCAGAGGAAAGAGAGAGGGCTGCAGAGTGAATAATTAAGTTGTGCCTAGGGCAGGGCAAGAAACATATTCTCCCTGGAACATTAGTCACCTTGAAGGAGCCAACCCTGTCCTCATACCAGGACAGAGAGGCTGCATGGAATGCACCCAAGGAGAGGGGTGGAGGAGCCATCTAGGAGGAGCCAGACAGAGTTTGCCTTACTCACAGCTGAGGATGGTGCAATGGGAGAGCCCCACTGAAGGGAGCTTTTGAGAAAGTCACAGAGTGTCCTAAACCTGTGTTAAAATGTTGTCTATGGAGGACCTTGTCCTTTCCTCAGATCTCCTGCTCTTCCCTGTACGTGACCATACAGAAAGAAGGCCCAACATGGCAACTTGAATAAGTGGAAGGCAGTGGAACAAGGAAGAGGGAAGAAACTGGCCATGGCCTTCTCTTCCTTCTGTGGCTTCTCCAGCAGTGGCACACGTTATATGGGGGGTGAGGTGGTGGGGGGCGGGGCAAATAGGAACTGAAATTCCTAGAGAGGGACACAGGACACTGTAGCCACAGCTGGGTCCTACCCTGTCCTTTTTTTTTTTTTTTTTAATTTATTTATTTATTTTTAATTTTTACTTTACAATTCTGTATTGGTTTTGGCATAGATTAACATGAATCCACCACAGGTGTACATGCGTTCCCAAACATGAACCCCCCTCCCACCCCCCTCCCCACAACATCTCTCTGGGTCATCCCCGCGCGTCAGCCCCAAGCGTGTCATATCCTGCATCAGACTACCCTGTCCTTTGACAAGGCTTTCACTTACTTTCATGATGATCATTCACCCCATAAACTTTTAGGGAACACTCTGTGTAGTGGTTGCTATTACAACATACTAGCCTTCATTATTTGGGTTAAAATGTATTTTGGTAAATAACTATTGAAGACACTGTGAGGTTAAGTTGAAAGCTCTCTGATACAGATAGATTGATCAGAGATCTCTGCTGTAAGCAAGAGAAATCCGGCTCAAACTAGCAAGAGTGAACATGGTAATGGAGTAAATCATATAAAAGGAATTTACTGGTGACTTAACTTCAGGAACAGTTTAATCCAGAAACTGAGACAATATTATTAGTTTCTTTTTCATCTTTTATGTTTTTTCTGCTCCTCTTTGTGTGATGACCACAGTCTTTCTTGCTGTAAATGATGCCTCCTGCCAAGCTATGGAAGATGGCTGTCCATTGCTCCAAACTTGCAGCTTCCCAGCACTGTAACCTGGAGGCAAGATGGCATCTTCCTTGGTGTCAGCAGGCAGGTTCCTAAGACTCTGGTTTGACTGACTTAGGTGTCCACCCATTGGAGTTGGGGGTTAGGGGTAGACAAGATATGACAATTGACCACATCCAAAACACAGGATTGGGGGGAAGTTCTTTTGAGAATGAAGGTACTATTGCCAGAAGTGAGCTGGGTACCCATGCTGAGAAGATAAAAACTACAGTTACTGCCATCGACTCCAGGGCACAATGCAGAGAACTGTGGGCACATAGAAGAGGGTGTGACCAATATTGCTTCTTTAAGAAGCCTTTGTCAAATACCTCACTCAAGACTAGACATGTCATGTATATTTAATTTTCCCTGTAACCTTCAGCTGGATTTCTTTTGTTTGCTCCTCCAGATCGGCTCTCCACCCTTCTCTGCTCTGCTCTGTGCCCAGGAGGCTGACTTCTCTGGACTACATCAATGGTCCCCCTGCCCTCTGGTTGGATTTCCAGTTGGGGTTGGCTAGTGGAGACAAGAATGTGAAGGAAAAGAGAAGGACGAGTTGGGTTATTTATTCAAGTCTCTTATTTCAAGATTACTTGAGCTGGCCAGGTCATGTGGCTTTGCAGACAGTCACTCTGCTCCAGGTTTACCCTCTCACCCTCACTCCTTCAGGCTCGGGTGGTTACATCCCCACTGTCCTAGCCCAGGGTACTGTACTGTTCCTTGTGGTCTTCCTATATCTGCTCATCTTTGTGTATAGTCTCTTTATAAGACTCTCTTTTAAAGCCATCCTTATATGGGGACACAATTACCTGCCAAAACCTGGACTGACATAAAATCTGTCTTCAAAGGAAATGAAAGTTAGTTGGTTGTGATTGTCTTTAAACCACATTGACTCCTTTTGGTCTCTGCTTTTTTTTCTAAGTGCTTACAGATCATTCTGTCTCTCTTTAAATATTTATTTATTTATTTGACTGTGCTGGGTCTTAGTTGCAGCATATGGGATCTAGTTCTCTAACCAGGCATTGAATCCAGGCCCCCTGTCTTGGGAGTGTGGAGTCTTAGCCATTGGGCCACCGGGGAAATCCCTCCACAGACCCTTCTCTTTACAGTATTTATTTCTTCCAGACTTGTAGAGAGTTAACATCAAGTTTTGCAGCCTGTAGTTTGGCGTGCATGCATGCTAAATCGCTTCAGTAGTGTCTGACTCTGTGCAACCCTATGGACTGCAGCCTGCCAGGCTCCTCTGTCCATGGGATTCTCCAGGCAAGAATACTGGAGTGGGTTGCCGTGCCCTCCTCCAGGGGATCTTCCAAACCCAGGAATCGAACCTGAGTCTAAGTCTACCTGCATTGACAGTCAGGTTCTTTACCACTAGTGCCACCTGGGAAGGGAACTCTTAAAAAAAAAAAAAAAAAACACTGCATTTGAGAGTCTCAGTTCTTTAATGTTCTCCTCTATGCTATAAAATGCAGTGGTCCCCAAACTTTTTGGCACCAGAGACTGGTTTCTTGGAAGGCAATTTTTCCACAGACTGGGGCAGGTGAAAGGGATGTTTTGGGGGGTGATTCAAGCACATTACATTTATTCTGTACTTTACTTCTATTATTATTATATCAGCTCCACCTGAGATCATGAGGCATTAGATCCCAGAGGTTGGGGACCCCTGCTCTAGAGGTTAGACCATTTTGTCTCTTTACTGTTTCAGTCAGAATAACCAAAATTATGCTGTGGTAACAAACAGCCTCCAACATTTGATGACTTCAAGCAAAAACAGGTTTATTTCTCGTTCCTGCAACATGTTCATCACAGGTGGGCAGGGGGTTCTGTTCATGACAGACAGGAACCCACAGTAATGGAGTTGCTGTAACAAATGGTGGCTGGTCATTGTACCAGAGGAAAAGAGAATTCTGAAAGTCTTGCAAGAACAATTAAGTGTTTGGCTCAAAAGTGACACTAAACTTGTCACAAGATCCCATCCCTGCACAAAGTAATCCTACTGTCTGTCACATTTGAAGACATGTAGCTACTCCAGGTGTATCTTTCCAACTAGGGTATAAGCTCTCTTGGGGCAGAATTATTTTTGCAGTGCTTCTTTTCTGCTTATGTCTGGACCCAGGTCATTCTCAGTAATTACTCACTGGAGGGACAGCTTGTCCAGCCATGATTTTAAGAGTGAATGACATTTGAAAGCAGGAGATTGTGCTGGGTGTTATGATGTTTAGCCAGATGTTGTTAAGGCTTTGGTGTGTGTGTGTGTGCATGTATTAATGTCAGTAACAAGTACTAGTTCTCCCAGTAGTAAAATCTCATACAGAAGGTAAAAAGCATAACAGAAGGAAAAATGCATCTTCTGGATGTATCAGTTTTACTATTAGGTTTGTTTTTAAGTAAATGGTTTTCCCTGTTGGCTCAGATGGTAAAAAAAATTTGCCTGCAATGCAGGAGACCTGGGTTTGATCCTTGGGTCGGGAAGATCCCCTGGGGAAAGGAATGGCTACCTACTCCAGGATTCTTGCCTGGAATTCCATGGACAGAGGAGACTGATGGGCTATAGTTCATGGGGTCGCAAAGAGTTGGACATGACTGAGTGACTAACACATAGAACACATACAATTTGGTTTGGAACCAATACAGTGCCTGGCACATTTTAGACTAAATATTTGTTGAATGAATGAATGAGTATCATCATCTTTGCTTATTCACTTAGCCTCATATATCAGCCTTCTCTCATGTTGCCAGGCAATGCAGAACATATGTTCACTTTATACATAGTATGACATGGAAGAGCTGGACTACAATGACAATAAGGTAAAATGATGAGAGTTCCGACTGAAACACAAAAACAGCAGAATCTGGGCTAGAGGGACTTTTATTGTCAAGGGGTGGACGGGGAACCACAGAGGCCATACCTAGTATTTGCTGGCCACTGATAACATTACCTATGTAACCTTAAATCCCCCTGGCTTTACCTGCCTGAGAGTGTAAAATACACTGAATTAATGTAGAATCTCACATCTGGATTGTTGTGAGTCCCATCTGCTCACAAAGGAGTTCCACGTGGTCCCAAATTACACCCCACCCCTCCCTGCAACCTCCATTTTTCTGCATACCTGTGCTTGGGCTGAGTCCATGCATGTTTTTCTACTTCTTGATGTGAGTTGGTGCCTGCAAACCATGCTGCCCCTGCTAGGGGTGCTGATGATTTAATACATAGTTCTGTCAACTGCCTCCTCTGGCCAAGTCTTTCTAATGTAAATGAAGAAGCATTTTGAAGGGATACAAGTGTCTCCTTCGACTGTGTAGTTTAGGATTAGTTTGTAGATCAGCCAGGACTGCACACAGAACAAAGACAAGTGTGAGAATGAAATATGGCACCGGGTGGTGAAAGAGTCCTGGAAAGAGTTGACTTACAAATGATGAAAGAAGAGGAGAGTAGAGTGGAATACAGTTGTAATTGCTCAGAGACCACGGGAAAGAGACAGTAGATTAGAGACAAAGTTTATATGGTGAAAATGAATCCACTGGAGTTATTTAAGTGTTAGAAACATCACAGCCCAGAACAAATAGCTTTGGCTTAGTCCTTTATCTGCCAGAATGAATGAGAAAAGTGAAGTCTGTCATTGCCTGTGTGTGTGCACACATGTGCATGCCTATGTGCACATGTTTCCTGCCCAGTGATTATGCAAGAGCCCTGAGGGTTTATGTATAAGTATCCCCCAAAGAAGGCTCTTTGCAGGTGGGTACAGCTCTTGGTTCTCCTGGCTCATGTTCTATTGGATCCATTCAGAAGCAGCAGATTCTGTGCACATTAAAACAAGCTCAGGCACAGAGGTCTTTGCCAAGATTCCTACCTAAGCCTTGGTTCTTTCTGCCCAGTGTCCTTAACCATCTCTGATTGGAGCCTCTAGTAGTTTCTTGTTGGTCAGCATCTGTACCTGACTTCTTCCAGTTATAGTACCCAGTTCTCACAGTTGCAGGGAAGAAGCATGTGACTGGCCAATTAGAGTATTATGTCCTATGGTTTTAGTAATTAGCTCAGTAATTGACATATATTTAGACTTCCCTGGTGGTTCAGATGGTAAAGAATCTGCCTGCAATGCAGGAGACTCGGGTTTGATCTCTGGTCAGGAAGATACCCTGGGGAAGGAAACGGTTACCCACTCCAGTATTCTTGCCTGCAGAATTCCATGGACAGAGGAACCTGGTGGACTCTAGTCCATAGGGTCGTAAAGTTGGACATGACTGGGCGACTAATACAAAACACACATCTTGAAAGCCAGGGTGAGTGTGTGTTCGTTTGAGATAGCTGCTGGGGGAACATTACATGAATTCTGACAATGCAGTCAATGGAGAGAGGGAAATGCAATGTTGAGAGATGAACAGAAACAGTTCTCATGATATATTTTAGATCCCTGGATCAACCCATACCTGAAGTTAGTTACCCATGCACTTTTTAGTAATAAAAAAGTTACCCAACCTCATCATTCTTCTCCTCTTTAAGTGTGTTTGGCTGTGTCTTCTGTCATTTGCAATAAAAAGAATCCTAACAGTTACTAAGTCTATCTCCTCCTAGGGATATTAAGTGAGGTGAAGGTCATGGTCATTTATGAACCCAGGTTCTCCCTTCTAGGCTGAGCCTCAGAGAATGTAATTCTCTTCTGGTTTGGGGGTTTTCCCTCTCTTCAGTCCTTGGAATACTTCCTCTCTGGAACAATCCAGCTCTAGGTTCTAGGGGGCTAGGTCCTTGAAAATAATACCCTGTTAATTCTCTCACAAAGCAAAGATCACTTAGGACACAAATGCATGTCTGTGCTTCCAGAGATAGGAGGGAAGTTTACCTTTTCATTTGCCTTCAGCTTGGTAGTGTGGGGGGTAAACTAGAATAAATACCTCAGTCAGTTGCCTGCTAGTTTACTTTATAGGCGCAGCGCTGAGACAGCAGTCCTAGCACTGGAGCACCTGACCACTGACTCAGTTTCAGGTGTGTCTGGGACCCTGTTGAGGACAGGACAGCAAAGAAAAACAGCACCTGAGCCAGTCCTTTCTTCCGGACTAAAGAGCTCTCGCCAACTGCCACTGAACTTGTCTCTCCTTTGGGAACTGCTCCCTCTCTAAGTACATGTGGTTTGGCTGGCGCTGACTCAACCCCTGCATCCAAGGGTCAGCCCTTCATCTGACCTGGCCAGTCAGAGGCTTCATTCTCTGGTCCTCCCTGGTGGACTAGGGCAAGGCTGGGGAGCACTACATCAAGCCACGTCTCTGAGACCCTTGCTGTTTGTTTGCTGCTGCTATTTTGCAAAAATTATTGGGAAAGATATTTCTCTTTCCTCTGGTGTTGTTAGCTAGGAGGATTATGGATCTGAAAAATCCAGGTGCCATCAGTGGAAGAGGGCCTAGAAAAGAACAACACTATCACCAAGGGAAGAAGATGGGTAGAGTGAAGGTGAGAAAGAGAGACAGGGACCAAATTTGAGCACCTGACTCCAGCTGAGCCTGAGGCCATATCTACACCCGGATTTTGGATTAGGTTGGCAGAGCGTTATCCTTTTCTTAAGATAGTTTGAGTCTAGATTCCCCCACTAGTAACCAAAGTAAAATCGTCAACTATATACTGTATTGCTAACTACCAGTTAGCACCTCAGACATAACTGAAGCCTCGGAGCCCAGAACTTTGATGGCACCCCCATAGCAGGAGGTGAGGACATCTGTGAATCCAACATTGAGTCTGTAGGGAGAGAGGCCGGAGGAGGAAGCAGGGCTGACAGGTCCATCCTTTCAGCAGGGGTTATTGGCAGATGTGTGCCAGGGAGGCAGCCCACATCCAGTCTGTTTTGTTGTAACACTTGTGTGTTTGTGAGTGATTTTAACAGAAATTAGTTTAAATATGGTTGATAAATGGTGGAATGATGTCAGTGAAATGTGGAAATTGTTCTGGTTCAAGGTGATACTCGCAGCCTGTCGGAAGATGATGGCAAAGTTTAGGACGGTGGCTGGTGGCAGTAAACTGAGAAGGGAGGTGGGGGTGATGCATGGTTTTCCCTGCCTCCTGGGTGCCTTCACTAAATCGTCATCTAGGAATACTTCCTGCTCAGTGCCACACCCACCCACCCCCCATCCTGCATTTGCTTACTTCCAAGACTCAGAAGCCCACAGCTTCTGTCATACTGCCTGCTGTCAAATTGCTCTCTTTTTTTTTTCTTTTTAAGGCAAAGTCCTTTGTTTTCCTGCAAAATATTTTATTTATTAGGCACTGATCATTCTTTTGAAACTGCTGATATTGTAAAATAATGATTGTTACTGCTCTAGTTGCAAAATTGTGTGAGTTTTAAACTGTTTGCCTCAATCCTCTTTTCCCCATAAGTCTTATTATTTTTAGTTTGCAGTTTTGCAGAAACTGTCTTTTTTTTTCCTCTTCTCTCCAAAGAACACACATATCTCATTATTGCAGAAACACTTGTATTTTTTAAAAGAAATACAATATAATATAATACAATATAATATACAATATACAATACAATATAATACAACATCATTTTTAAAAGAAAATGATAGATAGCTGTGGATGTGCTGACCCTGGACCACATTGCTTCTGTTCTCATTGATTTTCCTTGCTTTTACACAGTATCATCAAATTTCAACCTGTCTCCTTATCATTTTTTTTTTTTGAGTCTAGTATTGAAATGTAAAGAGACTTGAATCTGATTCCTGGGTCCTTATAGGCTGAATCCAGAAAATTCCCTGAATCCAATATTCAAACTTAGGAAACCTAGCTCATGCTCTGCCTCTCCGCATCCAGGACGGGCCTTTAAGCAAAACTGTATACACCAATGGTGCAGCTTAAGCAGATGCTACACCTGGTAAAACACTCCGGATGCAGGCAGCTGGAAAATTGTGCTACAAAAATAAACACCCGGTTTCTGCAAATTGGGCACTTCTCATTAGCCTGGGGAAGCTCATTTTCATGGTTAAGTAGTTAAGCTGCTGATTAAAGGCACAAGACCATTTAGGCACCTGCTTATTCTTTCACTTTCTTTTTATTTTAAACTTTGGCCAGGCGATGGCGCTCTTGAATGTAATTTGTCAGAGGACCACTCAGTTGGAGCTCCAAGAACAAATTCAGCAGCTGCAAATACTCTTTTGGATTTTCCAAGGTTGTGTGTGTGTTTCGTCACTCAGTTGTATTCAACTCTTGGCAACACCATGGACTGTATAGCCCACCAGGCTCCTCTGTCCATGGGATTCTCCAGGCAAGAATACTAGAGTGGGTAGCCATTCCTTTCTCTGAGGGATCTTCCTGACCCAGGGGTCAAACCCGTGTCTATTGTGTCCCCTGCATTGGCAGGCAGATTCTTTACCAATAGCGCCACCTGGGAAGGCCAGTGAGTATCATAATTATCTATAACTTGGTAAGCCTGGAAATAGAACTAAGGGACATATAGGGACTTAATGATGCTTGTGTCTAGCAGTCCAGGATGTTACTGGCCAAGGCATTGTCTCCCATAAACTATGCCTGGATAATGTGTCAGTTTGCTGGAACTGCCGTAACAAAGTATCATACCCTGTGTGGCTTAGACAAAGTATCATACCCTGGGTGACTTAGACAACAAAAATGTATTCTTTCACAGTTCTGGAATCTAGAAGTCTGAGCCAACAGTGTTGACAGGATTGATTCCTTCCGAGGGTGTGAGAAAGAATCCTGGTTTAGACCTCTTCTTCAATGTTCCCTGGCTTGTAGATGCAACACTCCAATAACTGTCTTCATCTTCACATGGTACTCTTTTCATGCTGCTGCTGCTAAGTCGCTTCAGTTGTGTCCGACTCTGTGCCACCCCAGAGACGGTAGCCCACCAGGCTTCTCTTCTCCAGACAAGAGTACTGGAGTGGGGTGCCATTGCTTTCTCCAGCTCTTTTCATGAGGATGCCACTAATGTTGGGTTAGGGGATTTACTCTACCCCAGTATGACCTCATCTTTTTAAAAAAATTATTTATTTTTAACTGGAGGATAATTGCTTCACAGTATTGTGTTGGTTTCTGTCATACATCAACATGAATCAGCCATAGGTATACATATGTTCCCTCCCTTTTGAACCTCCCTTCCACCCCATCCCATCCCTCCAGGTTGTCAGAGAGCCCTGGTTTGCCTCCCTGTGAGTATGATTTCATCTTAACTAATTACATCTACAATGATTCTATTTCCAAGATTGTTTTCTGAGGTCTTGGGGATAGGGTTTCAATGTATCTTTTTGTTAACTGGGGACATTTTTCAACCTATAGTTTCTGCTGCAATTGGCTTCTGTGGGTCTCCCTGTTCTAAGCTTATTTCTAGCTGATCATTGCCCTGTGAGCGATGTTTACTTGCTTTAGATCAGAATTTCCGAAGTTATTGGCACCACTGACACTTTGGACCTGATAATTCTTTGTCCTTGGGTGACCGTCCTGAGCCTTGTCACTACATGCTAGTAGCACTCTACCCGCCCTGAGTTGTGACAATAAAAAATGTCTCCAGGAATTGCCAAATGTTGGGGAACAAATTCATTCCCTTGGAGCAGTGGTCCCCAACTGTTTTGGCACCAGGGACCAGTTTCCTAAAAGACAGTTTTTCCGCAGACAGAGAGTGGGGTAGGGGTAGGGGTGGGGATGGGAGGGAATGGCTCAGGTGGTAATGCCAGCTATGGGGAGTGATGGGGAGCAGCAGGTGAAGTTTCACTGCCCGCCACTCACTTCCTGCTGTGCAGCCCGGTTCCTAACAGACTGCAGACTGTACTGGTCCACAGACTGGGTGGTTGGGGACCTGCTGCCTTAGAGCACCACTGCTATAGGTATGGCGATACCCTGCAATGAGTTCCAGGTGAGCCTTGAGGTCAGGGACTCACTCTGTTCCTCAAGACTGCATCTCTTTGCTCTCTTATTGCTGCTGCTGCTGCTAGGTCACTTCAGTCATGGCCGACTCTTCACAACCCCATGAACTGCAGCCTACCAGCCTCCTCCGTCCATGGGACTTTCCAGGCAAGAGTACTGGAGTGTGGTGCCATTGCCTTCTCCATTGCTCTCATTCTGGGTACCCTCTATTTCAGTTTCATTCCCCCAAGGCAACCTCACACCCCTTGCTCCTTATTTTCTGGGAGAGGTATGCCCCTCCCAGGAGCTCCTAGGCCTCACGCACCCTGTGCCCCACAAATGCTGATGTTCCCACAACTGTCTGAACTCACCTTGCATCTGGAAAGACTGTGGCCAAGCTGAGAGCAGAAGCTGCACCCGATTCACTCTGCGTCAATGCTCACCCAGCATCCCACTGGCACCCTAGCACATCTTGCCCAATGCAGGCATTCCCAGCTGATTGCTTCCTTCTATTTGTTAACCAGAGTGTCTTTTTTTTCAATCTTGATTGAAATATAATTCACATACCATACGATTCACCCATTTAAGATATGTAATTCAGTGGTTTTTAGTATATTCACAGAACTATGCAATCATCACTACAATTAATCTAACATTTTTATCTCCCCCAGAGGAAACGCTGTACGATTCTCAGTCACTCTCCATTTCCTCTGACTGTCTCTAACTTTAGCAATCACTAGTCTCTTTTCCGGAGAAGGCAGTGGCACCCTACTCCAGTACTCTTGCCTGGAAAATCCCATGGACGGAGGAGCCTGGTAGGCTGCAGTCCCTGGGGTCTCTAGGAGTTGGACATGACTGAGCGATTTCACTTTCATTTTTCACTTTCATGCATTGGAGAAGGAAGTGGCACCCCACTCCAGTGTTCTTGCCTGGAGAATCCCAGGGACGGGGGAGCCTGGTGGGCTGCCATCTCTGGGGTCACACAGAGTCGGACACAACTGAAGCGACTTAGCAGCAGCAGCAGTCTCTTTTCTGTCTTTATGGATTTGCCTCTTATGGATATGGATGTAAATGGAATAATACAATACGTGTAATAAAATTTCATCCTTGTTGTAGCATATATCAGTACTTCCTTTCTTTTTATTGCCAAATAATATTCTATTTTATCCAATATTTGATGGACATTTTCACTGTTTTCACCTTTTGGCTACATAAATACTAGCATATGAATGTTTATATGTTATGAATATTCATGTACACTTTTTTGTGTATCCAAAAACTGGATCGGGTGGTAATTCTGTGTTTAACCTTTTGAGAAATTGTCAAACTGTTTTTCTAAAGCAGCTGCACCATTTTTCAACTAATAGCGTATAAGAGCTCTGTTTTTTCCACATCCTCACCATCACTTGTCATCTGTCATTTCTTAGGTTCTCATTAGTTGTTTATTTCATACATGGTCCCATATATACGCCAATCCCAGTCTCCCAATTTATCCCACTCCCCTTTCCTCCCCTTGGTGCCCATATGTTTGCTCTTTATATCTGTGTCTATTTCTCTTTGCATATGGGTTCATCTGTGTCATTTTTCTAGATTCCACATATTTGTGTTAATATATGATATTTGTTCTTCTCTTCCTGACTTACTTCATTTTGTATGACAGTCCCTATGTCCATCCATCTCTCTACAAATGACCCAGTGTCATTCCTTTTTTATAACTGAGCAATATTCCATTGAATATATGTACCACAACTCCTTTATCCATTCCTCTGTTGATGGACATTTATGTTGCTTCCATGTCCTGGCTATTATAAATAATGCAGTGAACATTGGGGTGCATGTATCTTTTAAAATTATTATTTTCTCTGCGTAAATGCTCAGAAGTGGGGTTGTAGGGTCATATGGTATTCTATTTTTAGGTTTTTTTAAAGAACTTCCATAGTCTTTTCCATAGTGGCTATATCAATTTACATTTCCATCAATGTATAAGAGGTTTCCCTTTTTTCCACAACCTCTCTAGCATTTATTGTTTGTAGTTTTTTTGATAATGGCCATTCTGACCAGTGTGAGGTTATTGTAGCCATCCTAGTAGGTATGAAGTTGTATTTCATTGCAGTTTTGACTTACACTTCCTTGACGGCTAGTGATGCTGAGCATCATTTCATGTATTTATTCAGCCATTCCCTTTAGTGAGATGTCTATTCAGTTCCTTTGCTCACTTTTTGATTAGGTTATTTGCCTTTTTATCCTTTGATATATCACTTTTAACATTAACTTATTTGAATTCTCTATATAAAATCATCTATATATTCTAGATATGTTACAGATATATAATTTGCAAAAATATTTTCTCGTTCTGTGGATTGTTTCTTCACTTTCTTGATGGTGTCCTTTGAAGCACAGAAGTTTTAATTGTGGTGAAGTCCAGCTGGTTGCCTTTTTCTTTTTTTTTTTTTCTTTTTTCTTTTGTTACTTGCACATTTGGTGTCACCCGTGTATCTTGAACAGCATATGACAATAACTCTTACCAGACAGCATTGAAATATTATTGCTTTCACTCTTTGGGACTTTGAGCTCCCTGGCAGGGCACAGGGAGAATGGGGAACAATCATGTTTTAGTACATTTGAATCCTTAGTAGTTCTAAGTGGTTGTTCTCATTCTGGCAAAATGGTTAAGGACATGGACTCTCCAGTTGGGTGCCTGGGTTCAAATCCTCTCTTTACCACTATCACTGTGACCTTGAGCAAATGACAGACTCACCAGGCTTCAGGGACTTCAACTATAAAATGGGAAAAATGGCAACTGACCAGCATTATCCTGAGGATTAACTGGATAATGCATTTAAGGCAGTTGCTACAGGGCCTTGCACTTAATTAACATGTTAGCTAGGCCATTTTTGTCTCAGTACTTGGCAGAGAGTAGACATCCAATAAGTACTTGTTGAACCAATGACTGATAGAAAGAGTCGTTTAGGAGAGCAACCCAGTCTCTACATAGAATCACAGTCCTGGTGCCCAGAGGGGAAAAACAGGAACTTCTACTCTCTTGAAGAGAAATGTCTAAACCAGCCCAGACCCACTGGGAGTGGGGTCCCATTTGGCATAAATTCCAGATATGATTGTTCGTGACCTGGGCATTTCTCCTACCTTAAAATCTGTTTTTACACAGCTCACCCTTTGAGGGTATTGGGGACAGCATCTTCCTCTGTTCTTGCTTAATTGTCTCCTAAACATACAAAGAAAGTAGATAATTGTTCCAGGAGGAAATACTGCTGGGCTTTGACTCCTAAACTGGCATTACAGGATGTCAGCATTTCTTATGAAGTCCCCAAGCACACGCTTTGCACAAGTGCTCTATCCCTTGGGTCATTATTTTGTGACATTTGTTAAGAAATGTGCTTTATTTTTCACAGTCAGAAGCGCCTTATCCTAAGTGTTTCTTTCTTTGGTCTTGGTGGGATTAAGGCTGAGTTCACTGGCTCTGCTGAGCTCAAGTCAGTTTTTAATTAATTGCTGTTCCTGAGTGGAGGCAGATTCCAGTTGTGGGGATGCTACCCATGGGAAAGAGTAAACCATTTGAAAATCTAAGATGAGTTAAAGGATCACCACAAATACAAATATAAGTGAACTTAGTTATTTTACCAAAAAACTTGATTGAGATTATTTTTTCTTTGACCATGGCAGTTAGCATGCGGGATCTTAGTTCCTTGACCAGGTTATCAAACCTGAGCCCTTGGCAGTATAAGTGAGGAGTCCTAATTACTGGACCTCATAGGGAATTTCATAGATTACTTTAAATTCAGTTTTTCTTATTCTTTGGGAAGTTCAAAAGTTATTATTCATCATTACCATAACGAGCAAAATAGGATGGGTGTTTATTGTTTGGAACTGAGCTTATTGGGTTCATCACAAGCCTGATCTTTTCACTGAAGCAGGTCCTTTCAGACTTGTGCTGGGAAATGGGTTCAGCTTTATTATGGTTGGTGACTGATATTTGCTCAATCTTTCTTTGATGTTACCTGAATTGTGTGTGTGTATGTGTGTTTGTAGAACTGGGATGGGGAAGGATGAGAATACAGGCGAGTAGAGGTTAGAGGAGGCTTCAGGCCCTTCACCCATGGGAAGGATGGTGTCCCTCTTGGTGTGTAGAAGGAAAGTCCCTGTCACCACCTCTTCACTCCCCAGTACCAATTCTGTGAGCACAAAACATCTCCATTCTCCCCTCAGAGGTCTTCTTAAAACAAGTTGACTGTTCTATCCCTCAACCCCCAAGTCTGCTTCAGTATCAGAGACAGAAAACGTGCCGTAATAGAAGAATAAGGAACTAGGAGTCAGAAGATGTGGGTTTGAATTCAGCTCTGCCACTCATCTCTGGGAAGTTGCTTAATCAAACCTGGGTCTCACTGACTTTAACACCAGAGCCCAAAAGAAAGGCTTAGCCTCTTTCATGAAGAGCCTTGAACAACGTGCTAAGATGTTTAGATGCTATTTGTGGGCATATCAACATCCATTGCAATATGAGAATGAGCCAGGGCTCCCAGGCCTCTATGGAGGGGAGCTGAAACTGGCACAAGGACAATAATTACAAGTCACCTGCATAGCCACGAGAGTCCTCTCACTACTTGTATACTCACAGGCCCTATGCTGGTGATGCAGGTGCCTTACTGCTCAGTATGCCATGGGAGGGCATGTAGGGTATTTCAGTTTTTATTTCTCTTATGTTACAGCTCCTTTGCCTTAGGATTCAGCATGAGTCTGGTAGTAGTAGTGAAAGTTGCTCAGCTGTGTCTGACTCTTTGTAATCCTATGGATTGTAGCCTGCCAAGCTCCTCTGTCCATGGAATTCTCCAGGCCAGAATACTGGAGTGGTTAGCCATTCCCTTCTCCAGGGGATCTTCCCAACCCAGGGATCAAACCCAGATCTCCCACATTGCAGGCGGATTTTTTACCGACTGAGCCACCAGGGAACCCATAAGTCCTTGGGTTAGAGAGCAGTCTATAGATAGACTCCACACTGGGCTCAGGCCTCTGCTTACCTCCCCCACTGGCTCGCTGTCTCTAAACCAAACTTGTGTTCCTTCCCAGAAGACTCTTGGCCTCCTCATGCAGATGGGTTCTCAGTAGACAGTTCCCTCCAAGGCTAGTCATATGTAGTTCCTAGGGTAACTACAGCTTGGCCTCAAACCAGGCCTTCGGCTATGTTTGCCTTTTTCTGTCTAGGTATGCCTTCTGTGAAATAGGTTCACGTCTCACATTGAATGCATTTTCTATCAGCTTTATTGTGAAGACCAATTAGATGCTTCAATGTCTGAATCTTCTTAAGGTCATTCATTCTCGACAGGGGCAATTATCACCCTAAGGGAAATTGGTTCTTGGTTATATTCTTTGTGTATAAAGCACAGACATATATCTAAGCAGTATATATACTCTATGTATGTATGTGTGTATATATATATATATATACACACAGTGTATTGGTGGCATTAAAATTTCACTGGGGATATTAGGGAGAAAGATGTCTACCAGGCTTCTTAGGGGCAATAATAAAAATGGCTGAGAAACTCTCTTAAGATCCTGAGATAAAAGGAATATTTATATAAGTTGTAATACAAATATATTTTCTATGTGATTATCTTTTTGTCCATGCTTATTATTAGAAGATTTCCATGTAACAGAAATACTAGTAAAAACAAAATGAATGTTGAAGACTCCTGTTTCAGCATATGTCTAAAGATGTTAAACATTTCAAAGAAATCTCTTATATGTGCTGTATTTGGAGTACTTCATATATTTGGAATTCTGTGGGCTTTTTTTTTTTTTAATGAAAACATAGAAATTCCCCAGATGGTTT
Source organism: Oryx dammah (assembly GCF_014754425.2). Taxonomy (NCBI): domain Eukaryota; kingdom Metazoa; phylum Chordata; class Mammalia; order Artiodactyla; family Bovidae; genus Oryx; species Oryx dammah. The sequence continues at coordinate 38,228,733 of NW_024070201.1, read as the reverse complement.
TATTGGCATTGGTTATCATCCTTGAACTTGAAAGGCAAGCCTTTAAACATCTGTGATCAATTAGTTTTTGATTATTGGTTAACTATACATATTTAAAATATATCCAAGAGAGATATTATGGTTAATACAATAATTAAATTGATGCAATGATTGAAAATATCTTGATCTTTTATTAATCCAGGGCACTCATGGAAGGAGTATTTATTATTTTACTTTAATGCACAGGTTACAAAGACCTTTCAAATAAACTCCATTTGCTAATTGTATAGTTCATTCCCCCCTTGTGAGTCCTGTAAAGTAAGAATTACCATTAGTTTACCATTTTCATTTTAGAGATAAGGGAGCTGAGACTCAGTCAGCTTAAACAATTTGTGCAAGAGACTTAGCTGCAAAAAGTGTGTATTAGTCACCTCAGGCTGCCATAACAACATATCAGAGACTGGGTGGTAAGGGGAGGGATAATTCTCTTTTGTACAACCCTCTTAACTTCTGTGCCTACGGACTGATTGACTTGGGCTGGCAAAAGACAGATTAACAAGAGAAAAGCAGAAATTTATTCTCTAGAGTGTCATGTTTACATATAGGAGAATTCAGAGATCAGTAACTCAAAGGATTGGTTAGAATTTAGGCTTAGACAGCATTTTAACAAAGGAACAATACATTTTTAGAGCTATCACAAGACAAAGGAAAATAACCTTGAGTCTTTAGGAGCAACAAACTCTGGAAAGGCAAATATATAAGAAAACAATGGCTTCCCAGGTGGCTCAGTGGTAAAGAATCTGCCTGCAATGCAGGAGCCATAGGAGGCATGGGTTTGATCCTGGGTAGGGAAGATCCCCTGGAGGAGATAATGGCAACCCACCCCAGTATTCTTGCCTGAAGAATCCCATCAGAGGAGCCTGGCAGGCTACAGTCCATAGCATTGCAAAGACTCAGACACAACTGAAGCAACTTGGCATGCACGCAATGGTAGATAAAGGCTAGTTAGTGAAGTTTGTAGATTCCTCTGTTTAAGGGGTTAAAGTTGTCTCCAGGTTGATAAAGGGTTAAAATTGTCTCTGGTGATTACCTTTGTCCTTCCTGGTAGAATATGGAGAAATTTTCAATCCTCAGTTCAGTTCAGTCACTCAGTCATGTCCAACTCTTTGCGACCCCATGAATTCCTTCACGCCAGGCCTCCCTGTCCATCACCAACTCCCGGAGTTTACCCAAACTCATGCCCATCGAGTCGGTGATGCCATCCAGCCATCTCATCCTCTGTCGTCCCCTTCTCCTCCTGTCCCCAGTCTCTCCCAGCATCAGTGTCTTTTCCAATGAGTCAACTCTTCGCATGAGGTGGCCAAAGTATTGGAATTTCAGCTTCAACATCAGTCCTTCCAATGAACACCCAGGACTGATCTCCTTTAGGATGGACTGGTTGGATCTCCTTGCAGTCCAAGGGACTCTCAAGAGTCTTCTCCAACACCACAGTTCAAAATCACCAATTCCTTGGTGCTCAGCTTTCTTCACAGTCCACTCTCACATCCATACATGACCACTGGAAAAACCATAGCTTTGACTAGATGGATCTTTGTTGGCAAAGTGATGTCTCTGCTTTTTAATATGCTATCTATGTTGGTCATAACTTTCCTTCCAAGGAGTAAGCGTCTTTTAATTTCATGGCTGCAGTTGCCATCTGCAGTGATTTTGGAGCCCAAAAAAAAATAAAGTCTGACACTGTTTCCACTGTTTCCCCATCTATCTGCCATGAAGTGATGGGACATGATGTTTGTTTTCTGAATGTTGAGCTTTAAGCCCACTTTTTCATCTCTTCTTTCACTTTCATCAAGAGGCTTTTTAGTTCCTCTTCACTTTCTGCCATAAGGGTGGTGTCATCTGCATACCTGAGGTTATTGATAGTTCTCCCGGCAATCTTGATTCCAGCTTGTGCTTCTTCCAGCCCAGCATTTCCCATGATGTACTCTGCATATAAGTTAAATAAGCAGGGTGACAATATACAGCCTTGACACACTCCTTTTCCAATTTGGAACCAGTCTGTTGTTCCATGTCCAGTTCTAACTGTTGCTTCCTGACCTGCATTTTACACAAATAGATCTTTTCATTTCTTTAAAAAATAATTTCATTTATTTATTTATTTTTGACTGTGCTGGGTCTTCACTGCTGCATGAGGGCTTCCTCTAGTTGCAGTGAGTGGGGGCTACTCTAGTTGCAGTGCATCAGCTTCTTGTGGTGACTTCTTTAGTTGTGGAGCATGGGCTCTAGGGTGCGGGCACTTTAGTAGTTGTGGTTCCCAGGCTCTCTGAGCACAAGCCCACTAGTTGTAGTGCTCCTGCTTAGCTGCTCCAAGGCATGTGGGATCTTCCTGGACCAGGGATTGAACCCATATTTCCTGCACTGGCAGGAAGATTCTTTACCACTGAGCCATCAGGGAAGCCCCAGATCTTTTCTTGTATCTGCTTATTTTCAATGGCCTTCAGCTCAAAATATTCCTTATGCCTGAGTACAAGACTCCCAGAGTGCTCCATATGCTCATTCCTGTGGTAACAAAGAGTAACATAACTGACCCTTCTTTCTGGGACTCTTTTCTATAATCACCTCTATGTTTTATATCCTGATTTTATTTCAATTGCTGTCACACCACGAAAATCTTTCCCTTTTTTTTTAACATTATCTTCACAATTTTTAAAACTTAATACTTCCTCAAGTGAATATAAATACATTTAAAATTATTCCTTTTTTATTTATTAATTACATGATATTAAATTTTACTCATATATAACACTTCAATGAATATCTTCACAAAAACAGATTTTTAAAAATTCTCTTGACTAGCCTCCTTAGGATTAATTTTTGGTGATGGATGACTGGGTCAGAGTTGAATATCACTATGACTCTTTTTAGCTATTATTTTCTGGTCTTACATGCGTGGCACCAACAAGATCACTCACACTGAGGGCTATGACTTCCCATTTATCTTTACTAATTAGACACAAAATACTATTTTCAGTTTCAGTCCAAGTTCTGTATGTCATGGCCAGCACCTTCAAAGTACTTCTTATTAAGGAAGAAGACTTTTACAGCACCTCTAACTTAACTCAGACTTTTTTCAAGTACCATTATCTAAATTGCCATTTCCAAGTTATTTTGAATCCCATTCATCCCAACTTTGGTTCAAGACGTCTCACTACTAGACATGTGACAGCCTGCACCTGGTTCATGTTATTCTTCCCTGTCTCCACCACCCCCTCCCTGTCCTTGTCCGCGCTGGTGTCTACACAGGTGGCATCTCTCTAGACTGTGCATCAGCTCGGCCATGGGAGCTATGTCTAACTCTACATTTCTTTTCCTAGAGACATGTTTTGACTCTTTGTTCCAAATGCTCTGGATTATTCCAAGAGGGCTGTCAGTGCCTAAAATAGCTTGGAAAAATTTCTTTGGAAATATTTTCAAAAGCCATAGGCATATCCTTTTGTGTCTTTTTATTGGTGGTAAAACCTGGTATTTAGAAGATAGATTTCATTTTTTTTTTTTTTTGGAAGGAAGCTAATATCTTTTACATATTTTTCATATCGGAGAGGACCCTGTCAGAAGCCAGAAACCATGCCATCATTTCAGTGGGGAGGATTTAATATGAAGAGAACTGCTTCCCAGATGGAAGACAACTAAGCAGGCAAGAAGGGAAACTGAGGTATCATAAAGGTCATAGCCATAGGAGGCAGCTGCCACCTCTAAGGATTGGTGAAGAAAGGGAAGGTGTTGGGGATTACTAAATCTTAGAAGTTTGCAGAAGGGTCATGTAGATCTGGGACTCAGCTCTTCAGGGAATGGTTATGCTCCATTGGAACTGGGGCTCTGAACTTGGAGCCCAGAGGAGAGGCTCCTCAGAGCTGGGACTCTGACTCTGGAGCAGGAGCACCGGTGGCTGGTGCTGTCTTTCTGAGCAGATGCAATGAGGTTGGTTCTAACAAATGAAGAAGGGCAGCAAACTAGAACAACCTGTACTGCTGAGACCAGTGGCTGCTGGGAAGGGGAGAGTGTTGCTGGGGCAATGCTGTATGAAGAGGAAACAAACAAAAGAGAAAGTCTCCATTCTGTCTTCCCACCCTCAAGTTCCCTGTGACATCCCTGATAGGCAGAGCCTAACCAGGAGCCAGCTGACAAAAGAGAAATGTCATTTGCAGAGGTTCAGCCCCAGTATCAGAAAGTAGAGTGAGGAGACAGGGGAACTGGACCCAAGAAACCATGGCTTAATAACCAGCAACCTACCATATACTTGGTAAGTACCTTGAAATATGAGATCTTTAGTCCTTGTGCACCCCTGTGATTGAGAAATTTTTGCACTGTTTCATGGATGAGAAATGGAGACCCAGAGAGCGTAAATGATGTTAGTGGCACTGGAATTAGAACACACATCTCACTTCATGTTCCACTGCATCTGGTGAAATGAAGCTTCCTTCTGGATGACAAGGGAAGGAATTTTCTTATTTCTGAGGGGTGTTGTCATGAGAGAAGGTAAGAAAAAAGAAAGAGTGAGGGAGTTGACATAAGTTTCTGCCATGTGTAATAATGATTCTTCCTTGTGACCTGCTCTCCAAATCTTCAGACAATTCTACCCAACTCATGAAGGCTTTCCAGGTGGCTCAGTGGTAAAGAATCTACCTGCAAATGCAGGAGACGCAGGAGACATGGATTCGATCCCTGGACTGGGAAGATCCCCTGGAGGAGGAAATGGCAACCCACTCCAGTATTCTTGCCTGAAGAATCCCAGGGACAGAGGAGTCTGGTGGGCTACAGCCCATGGAGTCGCAAAGAGATGGACACAACTGAGCGACGGAACATACACACCCAACTCAGGAAGCACCTGGAATAAATAGATTTCTTGTGGAAATTGTTAAAAGGTCTGAACTTCGCACCAGAAAAGACTTGGAGAGGAGTAAGAACAGCATCTGAAAATGTAACACAAGAGTCAGAGAGGGTCAACTGTTTGGTGGCAGAAATCTTGGGAAGTTTTATGACCTGTCTAGGCTGTGTAATTGGTCTCTATCTTGATTTGGGAGGCTATAGATGATATTTAAATTATATGCATTTTACAGGCAAAAAATTTGAGGCTCAGAAAGGGGTTAGGTAACATAACCCAAGATCACATGGTTATTAAGTTGTAAAACTTGTATTTCAATTCAGTTAAATATACTTCCTCTCCAAACTGGAATGCACAGGAGAAACCACAATAGTACTATTACCTACCATTTATTCAACATAGATTGCATGCCTGGAAAAATGTTAACTGCTTCCTTAGTCTAAGCTTCATAATTTCATGAGGTAGATACTAGTGTGCCTATTTTGTAGATGAAAAACTGAGGCTAATACAGTGTAAATATTATGCACTATTTACAGCCAGCTTTAAGTCGAACTAGAATTCCCACCTAAGTTCATTGGACTCCCAAATCTTGTGTTTCCAATCAGCCCTTCATAAACTCTAATGTGCCTGAGAATCACCTGGGGATCCTAGTGATCTGTTAAAAGCAGATTCCTATGCAATGGATCTGGGGTGAGGCTTGACATGCTGCATTTCTAGCAAGCTTCCCATTGATGCTGGTTCATGAATCTCACTTTGAGTAGCAAGGCTCCTGGGATGATATCCTTATCCTGCCAAGCCCACCTTACCATCTCTAAGTTGGCTCACCACTGAGACCCCAGGAGGACTCTTGGTCAAGCTGTGTTGTGATACGACACTCAGAGCTCATCCTTTTTTCTCTTTCCTTCCTCTGAAAATGTTCATAATAAAGTAACCAAACAAATCCATCACCTGACAGGTCATTAAGGAAAACATGATTTTGCCCCCATGTGACTTCATTCAATTAATGAAGCTGTCATTAAAGCTCATGATGATTTCAAGAAAATTAGTTTCAGGTGTTGGGTTGTTTTGGTTTCAGATTCATTCCTATCTTTTTAATGAGGAATATTTGAAATATTATCACCCTTATTCCCCATCAGAGGCTTACAGCTCAGGATGCTGAAGAAGTCTGACATATTGGGGGTCAGTGGGATGTTTACAGGAAGCAATTAACAACAGCCTTGTTGTCTCTTTCTATTAACACAAAGCTGCCCATTGAGACAGAGCCATAGGGCTCCTTGGGAGAAAGAGAAGCAAATATAGCTTATGAAAAGTGCTGACAACTTCATAAAGGAACTCACGGGGTGCTAACTAGGGATCTCCCACTCATATTGTCTGCCCATAGAATGGAAAGCCTTAAGGAAGATTAATTTTCCCTCTCTAACATAGAACATTTATTTTGTAAACTCTGGTTAAAAGAAACATTCTATTTCAAGAAGTGTATAGCGTGGGTTAATATTTTAAAACAATAGCTAACATGTCTTTTCCGCTGCAGTTCCACCTCCTTTTATTTCCAAACTTATCTCAAACCAAACCTCACAGTCCCAGATCTGACTGTTGCAGCAGAAATGCAAAGAGAATCAAAATAAATCTTCTTCTTCTTTTTTTTTTTTTTTTGCTTAGGAGCTTTAGAGCTGTGTTGGACTTCAACGATAAGTTTGGGGGAAATGCTTATTAGAGTAAGCTTGCTTCCCCTTCACACAGGGGAACTAAAAGTGTCTAGGCTGGAGCACTACAGAAGCAATTCAGGAAGGAGACAAAGTTCATTGCTGGTGGGGGTGTCAGAGAAGGTCCTTGTTTTGCACCCTAATCCATGGGTTGACTCCCTAGGACTGGAGAGGAAATGACAGAAACTGAGATAATGGTCCTGCTTGGCATTCAGTGTCTTCCCTCCTATAAGAAGCCATTTAGTGTCTTCTTTCCTTTATATGTTTGATCAGATATCACCTTCTACTCACCATGTTTTGTGTGTGAGTAGTTTGGTCATTTTTTTTGTTGTGTAGCACATGCTAAGTCACTCAGATATGTCCGACTATTTGTGACCCTATGGACCATAGCCCACCAGGCTCCTCTGTCCATGGGGTCTCCTAGGCAAGAATTCTGGTGTGCTTTGTCATTTCCTCCTCCAGGGGATCTTCCTGACTGAGGGATCGAACCCACATCTCCTACATTGGCAGGAGGGTTCTTTACCACTAGTGCCACCTGGTAAGCCCCATTGTTGTATAACATGCTCTCAAATGAATATGTCATAATTTGTTTATCCATTCACTTGTTGATGGACCTTTGGGCTGTTTCCAGTTTATGCTCTTATGAATAAAGCCTATGTCAATGTTCATAGATTTCTCTATTTTAAATAAACTTTAAAATTTTAGAATAGTTTCAGATATACAGAAAAACTACACAGGAAATACAGAGAGTTTTTAAATATCACACAAACAGTTTCTCATCTTATATTAGGGTCATGCATTAGTCACAGTTAATGAACCGATATTGACATACTGTCACCTAAAACCCATTCTGTATTCAGATTCCCTTTGTTTTTGCCCAGTGTCCTTACACTGTTCCAGCATCCCAGCAGAATACCATACTCGGTGACAGTTTCTTGGAGTTGCCTTGTTTTTTATGAGTTGGACAGTTTTGAGGAGTGCTGGTTGGATATTTTGTGGAATGTTGGGTTAAAAAATTCATTTGAGTTTTCCATAGCATCTAATGGAAAAGTGAGAACAAAGCTTTTGCCCAACCCAATACCTCAGTTGGAATGTGTTTGATGTTTCTCTAATGATTAGGCTAGGGTTATGGGTTTTGGAGAGGAATAACAGAGGTAAATGCTACTCTCATCATGTCATATCAAATATACATACTGCCAACATGTGTTGGATTTTTTTCAATATTTTTTCTGCATCTTTTGAAATTTCTCCCATACATTCTGTTACTGTTGTGGGTAATATTAATTGATTTTCTTTTTTAAAATTTATTTTTAGTTGGAGGATAATTGCTTTACAATGCTGCATTGGGTTCTGCCATAAGACAGCATGAATCAGTCTCCCTTTTGAGCCTTCCCACCCCCATCCCACCCTTCTAGGTCGTCACCAGGCTGGACTCCCTGTGTTATATAGCAGCTTCCCACTAGCTATCTATTTCACCCATGGTACTGTATATTTTCAAATATTGAATCAACCTTGAATTCTTGGGATAAACGTCACTTAGTCATAATGTTTTACCCTTTTTATGTATTCCTCAGTGTAATTTGCTAAAATTTAGTTGAGGACTTTGTTTCTATATTTATGAATTATGTTGTTCTTTTATTCTTACAGTATCTTTGTTGATTGTGTTAGGAGAGCAATGCTATCCTCATAAAGTGAGTTGAGGAGTGTTCTCTTCTGGAAGAATTTTTGTTAGATTGATTATCATATCTTCCTTAAACGTTTGGCAAGCTTCACCAGTTAAGATGTTGGGCTTGGGATTGTCTATGTTAAAAGATTTTTAAGGAAAATCTATTTCCTTGATAGATACATGGCTATTCAAATTTTTTATCTCTTCTTGAGTCAGTTTTACCATGTTGTTTGTAAATAACTTTTCCATTTCATCTAAGCTGTCAAGTTTATTGGTGTAAATGTGTTCACTTTTCCTTATTAAATTTTCAGTTTCTATAGGATATCTCCTGACTTTCATTTTTTTAATATTGGCAATCTGAGTTTTCTTTCTCTTTCCTACCAGAGATTTATCAATTTTAATAATATTTCAAAGAATCAACTTTGACTTTTTAATTTCTCCTAATGTTTGTCTGTTTTCTATTTCATTTATTTCTACTTCTGTCTTTGTTTTTATTTCCCTCCTCTTCCTTTGGTTTTACTTTAACTTCTTAGGTAAAAATTCTGAATTTTTTACTTTAAGCCTTTTCTACTTTAATTTTTAAATTTATAATTTCACACTAAGCACTGTTTTTGTAGCATTCCACAACTCTAATACTTTGGCCACCTGATCCAAAGAACTGACTCTTTGGAAAAGACCTTGATGCTGGGAAGGATTGAAGGCGTGAGGAGAAGGGAACGACAGAGGATGAGATAGTTGGATGGTATCACTGACTCAATGGACACGAGTTTGAGTAAACTCCGGGAGTTGGTGATAGACAAGGAGGCCTGGTGTGCTGCAGTCTATGGGGTCGCAAAGAGTTGGACACGACTGAGCAACTGAAATGAACTGAACTGAACATATTTTAATATGTTGTGTTTTCATCACCTTTCATTTAAAACAATTCCTAGTTTCTCGTGTGGTTTCTTCTGTGACCAGTGGATTATTTAGAAGTATGATATTTAATTTCAAAATATTTGGGGGAATTTTCTAGATGTTTCACTGTTACTGATTTCTATTCAGTTTTTGTTGTCTGTTGTGGCTAGAGACTATACTCTGGAACCTTTCAATCTTTTGAAATTTATTTTTGGCCTTGCCATGTGGCTTTGCCATTTCTTTTGCAAGAGAGGTAGAATACATGTTCCCACTTTTGACTTTCAAGTTCTTATGTGACTTGGCCCATAGAAGGAGGTTGGAAGAGATGGCATGCTAACTTCGAGCTTAGCATGCCTAGAGACCATGCATATTTCTAATAGCTTTCTGGAGGTTTTGTCAACCCTGCGATAAGAACATGCCAGAGCTACCCTGCTGGCTCAGGAGGAGGGTGTGAAACATAAGGAGCAGAACCTACACTTAATCAGCCAACGTCCAGATCTGTGATCAAAAATGAATCAGTTCAGTTCAGTCGCTGAGTCGTGTCCGACTCTTTGCAACCCCATGAATCACTGCACACCAGGCCTCCCTGTCTATCACCAACTCCTGGAGTTTACCCAAACTCATGTCCATCAAGTTGGTGATACCATCCAGCCATCTCATCCTCTGTCGTCCCCTTCTCCTGCCCCCAGTCCCTCCCAGCATCAGAGTCTTTTCCAATGAGTCAACTCTTCGCATGAGGTGGCCAAAGTATTGGAGTTTCAGCTTTAGCATCATTCCTTCCAAAGAACACTCAGGACTGATCTCCTTTAGAATGGACTGGTTGGATCTCCTTGCAGTCCAAGGGACTCTCAAGAGTCTTCTCCAACACCACAGTTCAAAAACATCAGCTCTTCAGTGCTCAGCTTTCTTCACAGTCCAACTCTCACATCCATACATGACCACTGGAAAAACCATAGCCTTGACTAGACGGACCTTTGTTGGCAAAGTAATGTCTCTGCTTTTCAATATGCTATCTAGGTTGGTCATAACTTTCCTTTCAAGGAGCAAGCGTCTTTTAATTTCATGGCTGCAGTCACCATCTGCAGTGATTTTAAGCCACTGAGAATTTTGAATGATTTGTTATACAAGAGCTGATACAGCCACTCTCCATGACAGGTGATTGAGTGGATGCCTAAGGCATAGCCAGCTGATCTGTACCCATTCCAGTAGGCACTCCTACTCTTTTGGGTTGAAGCACTACCTGGCCTTTGTCCTCATCCTTCCATTACTTTTCTTCCCTTGGAACAGTGACAGTGGACATCAATTAGGGTGTCAGCCTGATGAATGTGCTCCTGGAGTTGTCCCGACACAATCCCTATGCAAAAAGCTCAGGCTTCCTGGCTACTGCATCTGGACAGAAGTGCACATGTGTTGGGGGAGGGGCATAATAATCAGGACCATGGGGCAGAACCTGATCAGTCTCAGTTTGTGACAAGGATGACCCAGGGCAGTGTTGAATAGAGTGTACATGTAGCCACTTTATATTGGCCCCTAACATTCACTCATAAATTTAGACACCATTAGCTTCAGAATGTCACTCCCTTCATGTAGTAAAACTTGATAACCTCCAATCTGCCGGGGGTGAGAATTTGGGGCCTGGCTCTGCATGTGGTTACTCTCCCTATATCTGTCCTGGCATTTCCAGGTTAGTAGGGGGGAAGAAGGCGGGCAGCAGCACTTTATAGTGTTCTATCTAGTCTGAACCTGGAAGGTCCAACTTTTCCATGTCTCTGTTGATGTGTGTGTGTCTGTGTGAATGCAATGTGTAAAGGTTTGTGAGTCTATTAGACAAGTACACATACACATTCTCACTGTGTGTCTCAAAAAAAATAGATGAATACACAGACATATATATGTATGTGCTAGTGTGTGCTAAGTCACTTCAGTCATGTGCGACTCTTTGCGAACCCATGGACTGTAGCCCGCCAGGCTCCTCTGTCCATGGGATTCTCCAGGCAAGGATACTGGAGTGGGTTGCCTTTTCCTTCTCCAGGAATATATATGTATATATCTATATATACATATAGATATCTAAGCACATATGTGCCAAATATATATATCCACTTACATTTATTCGTCTGCTATTGTTTTTCTGTGCCAAATCTAGAAGAGGTGGACTGGTTCACTCTTAACTTTGTGGGTCCAGGGAAAGAGGAAAATTGAAGCCTTACTTACCATATAAATAAGTATTAATCAAGCTAATAAATGGTTAAGCAAAATATGTCCTCTCCTCCTACCTTGACAATTATATTTTCATGATAACCTGGAAGGCCAGGTTTAAATTTAGAAAACTTGTATCCCTCATAATTAATTTTTTCTTTTACCATTTCTTTACCATTATTTTGTTTTTTAAAAAACTTTTAGTTTTGCACTGGGGTATACCCAATTAACGGCTTCCCTTGTAGCTCAGTCAGTAAGGAGTCTACCTGCAATGCAGGAGACCTAGGTTCAATTCCTGGGTCAGGAAGATCCCCTGGAGATGAAATGATTTTTGTCTCCAGGGGATGAAATGACAGTCCACTTCAGTGTTCTTGCCTGGAGAATCCCATGGACAGAGAAGCCTGGCAAGTTACAGTCTATGGGGTCACAAGAGTCAGACACAACTGAACGACTGAGCACACAGCATACCCAATTAACAAACAATGTTGTGATAGTTTCAGAGGAACAGTGAAGGGACTCAGACATGCATATAAAGATTTAAAGAACAAATTCATGGTTTCCAAGGGGAAGGATGGGGGAGGGGTGGTGAAATACCTAGGGAGTTTGGGATGGACATGTACACGCTGCTATATTTAAAATGGATAACCAACAAGGACCTTCTGTATAGAACATAGCACTCTGCTCAATGTTATGTGGTAGCTTGGATGGGAGGAGAGTCTGGGGAGAATGGGTATATGTATATGTATCTCTCAGAGTTCTGTGTCAGAAGAGGTGATATGGGAAAAGCTAGCCCTTGGCCCATGGCCTGCTCCTCTTTTTCCACCTAACTGATAAGCACACTAGCTCATGAATTCAAGCATCATTTATACCTTCTGCAAAGAGCCACCCTTGGTCATACTTTGGGCTTCGGCATGCCCAGTTCTTTAGAATTTTTGTAAATATATTCATAAGCATGACTGGTTTATTTTCTTTTGATGCTGTTTAATTAGACTTTGGTATTAAGCTTATGTTAGATTTATAAGATGATTTGGGAAACTTTCCACTTATATATTATGGAACAATTTGAATAATTTATGTAGAATATATATTCCTTGATGGTTAGGTAAGTAAAATCTATCTTGTCTATAAAGCAACCAGGGTCTAATATTCTTTCTTATTTTTACTTTTTAAAGTGGTGGGTCTATGAAAAATCTTCCTAGTATTTTGTGTGGTTGTTAATGTATTCAGATAGTCTAACTTTTCTTGAATTAATTTTGGTAATTTATATTGTGCTGGAAAATCATTTCCTCTAGAGTTGATGATATATTGACAACATTTTATAAGATATTTTATAATTATTTTTACTGCTTTTCCACAACTATGGTTTTATCTTTTTTTCCTCATTCCTGATATCTGTATTTGTCCTGCATTTTTTCTTAGTCAAACTTCATAGAGTTTTGGGGTTAGCTATAATTTTTTGCTGGCAGTTTGTTTGTGATTCATTATTTTTAGCATTTTATCTTTTATTAGTTCCATCACATTTCTTTTACTTTGTTTTGTTCTAATCTTTTAATTTGAATATTTAGCTCACTATGTTCTAATTTTCAAATGTGAATATCACCAAAAGAGCAGATGTAGGACGTAAATAGGAAGTGAAGCCAAGGATCAGGAGAATGGGACATGAGGTGAAGGAGAGAGATTGGGAACCATATGCAGAAGGACTTGGAGTGTTATTACAAGAAGCATAGAATGTGTGAGGTTTGGTTGTCAGGGTGACATGTTAGAAAACATGCCCATCAGGATGCCCTGCCTCTGCAGGCTATGTATCCAAATCCTGTCTCCATTTTGGCCATGAACACTACACGAAGAGCTTGCCAAATACCCAACAGAAATCCAGACCCACAATGTCTACTATGTTTTTAATCCAAGACTTTCAGTTTCATAGCAGAGTAAAAATACTAAAAATCAACAGGGACAAATATAGGGTTGCTGATTTTATTTTGTCAAGTATGGATATTAAATATACACACACACAACTACTTATTAGCACAGCAATTATATCAGAGTTTAACAGGCATAAGTGATAAGATAAAAAATCACAGAATAACTGTTTTATTCAATTTGCAATGTGGTTTGCAGAATTTTAGCCCTCACATCACAAAGCAGAGTACACAAGGGTGGATTTGAAGCTGAATAACAAAACCTTTCAATATCAATCAAAAGCATTCACTATCACAGTATTCCAAGTCTATGCCTCGACCAGTAATGCTGAAGAAGGTGAAGTTGAATGGTTCTAAGAAGACCTACAAAACCTACTGGAACTAACACCCAAAAAAGATGTCCATATCATTATAGTGGACTGGGATGCAAAAGTAGGAAGTCAAGAGCTACCTGGAGTAACAGCAAATTTGGCCTTGGAGTACAAATCAAAGCAGGTCAAGGCTAACAGAGTTTTGCCAAAAGAATGCACTGGTCATAGCAAACACCCTCTTCCAACAATACAAGAGAAGACTGTACACATGGATATCACCAGATGGTCAACACTGAAATCAGATTGATTATATTCTTTGCACCAAAGATGGAGAAGCTCTACATAGTGAGCAGAAACAAGACCAGGAGCTGACTGTGGCTCAGATCATGAACTCCTTATTGCCAAATTCAGACTTAAATTGAAGAAAGTAGGGAAAACCACTAGGTCATTCAGGTTTGACCTAAATCAAGTTCCGTACAATTATACAGTGGAAGTGACAAATAGATTCAAGGGATTAGATCTGATAGAGTGCCTGAAGAAATAGAAGTTCATGACATTGTACAGGAGGCAGGGATCAAGAACATCCCCAAGAAAAAGAAATGCAAAATGGTAAAACAGTTTTCTAAAGAGACCTTACAAACAGCTGAGAAAAGAAGAGAAGCTCAAGGCAAAGGAGAAAAGGAAAGATATACCCATTTGAATGCAGAGTTCCTAAGAATAGCAAGGAGAGATAAGAAAGCCTTCCTCATGAACAATGCAAAGAAATAGAAGAAAACAATAGAATGGGAAAGACTAGAGATCTCTTTAAGAAAATCAGAGATACCAAGGGAACATTTAATGCAAAGTTAAGCACAACAAAGAACAGAAATGGTATGGACCTAACAGAAACAGAAGATATGAAGACGAGGTGGCAAGAAAAACTGTACAAAAAAGATCTTCATGACCCAGAAAACACGATCGTGTGATCACTCACCTAGAGCCAGACATCCTGGAATGAGAAGTCAAGTGGGCCTTAGGAAGCATCACTATGAACAAAGCTAGTGGAGGTGATGGAATTCCAGTTGAGCTATTTCAAATCATAAAAGATGCTGCTGTGAAAGTGCTTCACTCAATATGCCAGCAAATCTGGAAAACTCAGCAGTGGCCACAGGACTGGAAAAGGTCAGTTTTCATTCCAATCCCAAAGAAAGGCAATGCCAAAGAGTGTTCAAACTACTGCACAATTGCACTCATCTCACACACTAGCAAAGTAATGCTCAAAATTCTCCAAGCCAGGCTTCAACAATACGTGAACTGTAAACTTCCAGGTGTTCAAGCTGGATTTAGAAAAGGCAGAGGAACCAGAGATCAAATTGCCAACATCCGCTGGATCATGGAAAAAGCAAGAGAGTTCCAGAAAAACATTTACTTTTGCTTTCTTGACTATGCCAAAGCCTTTGACTGTGTGGATCACGAGAAACTGTGGAAAATTCTTAAGAGATGGGAATACCAAACCATCTGACCTGCCTCCTGAGAAATCTGTATGCAGGTCAGGAAGCAACAGTTAGAACTGGACATGGGACAACAGACTGGTTCCAAATCAGGAAAGGAGTACATCAAGGCTGTATATTGTCACCCTGCTTATTTAACTTATATGCAGAGTAATGCAAAATGCTGGGCTGGAAGAAGCACAAGCTTGAATCAAGTTTGCCAGGAGAAATATCGATAAGCTCAGATATGCAGATGACACCACCCTTATGGCAGAAAGTGAAGAAGAACAAGGAGCCTCTTGATGAAAGTGAAGTTGGACAGTAAAAAAGTTGGCTTAAAACTCAACATTCAGAAAACAAAGATCATGGCATCCAGTCCCATCACTTCATGGCAAATAGAAGAGGAAACAATGGAAACAGTGACAGACTTTATTTTTGGGGGGGAGGGCTCCAAAATCACTGCAGATGGTGACTGCAACCATGAAATTAAAAGATGCTTGCTCCTTGAAAGGAAAGTTATGACCAACCTAGATAGCATATTGAAAAGCAGAGACATTACTTTGTCAACAAAGGTCCATCTAGTCAAGGCTATGGTTTTTCCAGTAGTCATGTATGGATGTGAGAGTTGAACTATAAAGAAAACTGAGGGCCAAAGATTTGGTGCTTTTGAACTGTGGTGTTAGACAAGACTCTTGAAAGTCTCTTGGACTACAAGGAGATCCAACCAGTCAATCCTAAAGGAGATCATTCCTGAGTATTCATTGGAAGGACTGATGCTAAAGCTAAAACTGCAATATTTTGGCCACCTGGTGTGAAAAGCTGACTCATTTGAAAAGACCCTGATGCTGGAAAAGATCAAAGGCGGGAGGAGAAGGGGACAACAGAGGATGAGATGATTGGATGGCATCACTGACTCAATGGAGATAGTTTGAGTAGGCTCCAGGAGTTGGTGATGGACAGGGAGGCCTGGTGTGCTGCCTTCCATGGGGTTGCAGAGAGTCAGACACAATTGAGCGACTGAACTGAACTGAACAAAAGCTAAATAACCAGCTCACTTCTTGGGCATGGGGGAAACTTGAGGAGCCCTCCTTGCTGTAGGTTTAGGCCCCTAAATTTTGGAATAAACATGAAAAGGAGTTTGAAAACCTGTCACAGATACTATAACTCAATTTTGCTAACCCATTTTTTTAAGATTAAAGTGAACCCACAGCACCAAGCTCCTGGAAACAGCAAATGACAATTCTCTCAGGAAGAGGACATGATTATCTATATCACAAATTATTTTCACAACAATTTTGTAAAGACAGCATCATGGACTGGACCAAATCTAGCCAGGGACACAAGGAGACAAAACAATAAGAATAAACCCCATCATGGGCAGAATGAATAGGGCTTCATATATTAGAATGATCAGACATACACTTTATTTATTTATTTTTTTTTAATTTATTTATTTATTTTTAATTTTTACTTTACAATTCTGTATTGGTTTTGGCATAGATTGACCTGAATCCACCACAGGTGTACATGCGTTCCCAAACATGA